>NW_010542608.1:15491-74626 GCF_000687285.1 Phaethon lepturus
GTTTTGAAATAGTCCTGTCAATATGCATTTCATTATTTGTTTTCTGTCTGAATTCAAGGCGCTCTCATCTGTGCGCCTCATATTTTCATACTGATTTTTTTTTTTAAACTAGTTTTGAGTAAGCAATTGTCCTGTGAACAATAGATAGCTGGCTGCTGTAACCAGCCCAGAGCGGCAGCATGATGGTGTGGCTTTGTCGTAGGATGGGAGGATGGACTGCATGTCCTCCGCATGCTTTTTCTAGTCCTACGACTCCGATGCAGAAAGGAAGAGGTCATCAGAGCCAGGAACGTACCCACGGAGAAAGTACAGCATTATTGCCTGGGTAGCAAAGCTAAATTTGTTGGAGCCAAATCAATACTGAAATGTAAAGTGCAGGTCACACTGTTGGTAAGCTTGGGGTGACATGAAAGGTAACAATAATTATCTAAAATTTCATTCACTGCCTTTCCTTGAGGAAATCACACTGTTATGTATAAAACTCTATCATCAGTTTTATTCTGGTGGTTCAAAATTTGCATTGAACTATTACAAAGAGTAATATATTTATTGATCATAATTGGGCGCACTTTCACTAAGTTCATTTGACTCTTGCCATAATTTTTATTGTCATTTCAGTGCATTTTTAGGCTAGAATTTCCTTCTCTTTTCAGAAGGCTAATTTTAGATCAGTGTCTCTAGAAGTTTATCTTATTTTAGTCTTATTTTAACATAGTCATAATCTTGATTTTATATGCTAGTAAATAAAGACGGATGAATAGTAGAGATACTAGAGAAAGGTATTTCCCAAGAGAGAGGCCCTTGGTCCTGTTTCCACCAGTGGTCATGCTTTGTTTTCTGCTGTAGGGTTGGATCCCACTAAAGGCTAGGCAACAATGGGATTTTAACATCAGCTGATTGTATAAAAGATAGAATGAAAATCTGATTTTGCAAATCATTCTACTGAATTAATGAGGTGAGAATATTGTGCTTATAATTAGGAATATGTCTCTCTCTTCTCCCACCTGTCTTTTTACCAGGTGTTTTCTTTGGCAGGGATTTCTGGCTAGACAATGATGCTAGAGATGAGAAGCTATAGCTTAGTGCCTATAGGATGACTTTAATGTCTGTAGGGTTAGGTCATGTGGAAGGTTCAGCTGTCTGTAGTAACCTAGTTTCTATGGTGATCTGTTTTCTGCTTTACAGTAGAAAATGTACAGTTTCAGCTGAATAAATTAAAAGTGCCTATTTCATGCTGGCATAGATCACATAATTAGAAACTGTTACGCAGCATTTGCTGCCTGAAGGTAACAGCATGTGTATCTTAAAGGCGGCTGCCTTGCTGCCTTTTTTACATCAGGAAACTCTGCTTTGTGTAGCCTAGAGGAAGCCAGCCTGTCAACCTGTTTTGCTAGATAGTAGTTAGATGCTTTCCTCTTTTGTATTACATTTACTTTGCTTTCTCTTAATTCCCATGATGAGAGGGAAAAAATATCCCATCAGAAATACTGAGGATGGGGAGCTGCTGCTTTCGCTGAGGGGAAGAAGGTCATACAAACTAGGCAAAGTGTGGTAGGCATTTTGTCTTCAGCTGTGTAGCATCTTTGTGTTATACTAAGAAATTTCCCTGCTTTCTGGCAGGGTTTTGAATTTTTTTTTTTTTTTTTTTTTTGTAAAGAGAGTTCTGCTAATAGCTGTGTTAAGGTAAGTTTGGATATATGTGTGTTTGTGAAGTTTCACAGGGAACCCTTTGTTTAAAAACCAAGTGAAAAGGAGAGAAGATACTGCTCCTGAGAACACTATTTTATTCTAATACTGCACCTCTATTGTGATGTCCTGTTTAATTATTTTGGAATTCTTCTGTAATTTTGTAGTTTCTGTAGGTTAGTACTTGGATTAGCACATACACTTGTTAGCACACACCTTAATTTTAACTCAAATGTGGTTTCTTAGCCTGCAAGTTGTGGATACTGCAGTGCTGAGAACAAATAAGTAATCCAAGAGCCCAAACCATGGCTTCTGCTCCTAATTTCCCAGCTGCTCCACTGCCTTTTTGTTGGCCTTCATTGCTGTTATATACAGTGCTCTGTGAATGGCAACAGCCCATGCTGAAGAATTGTTTTGGGGATCTTTCATTTTTCAAATAATTCATCAATATTCTTATCTTTGGAGTGAGTGGGGAAGAGGTTATGTACAGGAGTAATACTGCACTTCTGTACTGAAAACAATAGCAAATATATATGAAACTCATAAAGCTCAAAGCAAGCAAAACAAACCACAACCATGTATTTACTACAAAGAATGAAGTTTCTTGTCTTTAATAAAGTAGATTGTTAGAGCTGGCATGAACATCCAGTGAAGCTGAAGAAAGACCAGGCATGGGAGCATCATGTATTCTGTAGCGGGAGCAATGAAAGTGGATTTTTAATTCTTTACGTCATTATTTTTATCCTTTCACTTGGTAGAGAAAATTGGTTTTACATGTATGGCATAAGCTTTTCAGGAGTTCGGGAGCTGTCTAGACAAAGGCAGCAGCAGTGCTTTAAAGACTGCAGTGCGTTAAAGGTAAAAGCCGCTGGCTTAAGCTGTTGTAAATTACTCACATGCACTGTTCTTGAGAAGCATCCTGGATATGGGAAGCAAACCGCTTTGTGAAATTCAAAATAATTCCAGGCACTGAGCCCCCCTGACAGCCTCCCTCTCCAGGGCCAGGGGCTCTGTGGGTCTTGCTCCACAACCCACTGCCTTTGCTGAACACACTTTCTCATTTCCTGTCCTGAAGGCAATATGAAGTTTGGTCTTTCAAAAAATGCCTAATAGAAACAAGAAGTTCGTCGTTTTAAGTAAAGAGAAAACTGGGTTAGTAAGGGGGGGGGGGAAGCTGCATCATTCTTTGAGGCAGAAGATGCTATACAAAAACAAGTTGTGTAAGATTAGGTGATGAAGTTGTATGACCAAATGCACGTTTTTCTCTGCCATCAAGTGCTGTGCTTTGACAAATACATTACAGTTATTTTGAAATAATTTAGTGGATTGAGAGTGGTTTGCAACATGGCTGCACCTCTAAAGCGAAGCAGCTGTTTTGTTTGCAAAAGGTGATGGGTGTGGGATGATCTCAGTGCTCTCTAGGCATTGCAAGAGCATCAGTTCAGAAGTTTTAATATATTAAAAATGTCATAGCCTTTTCCTAGTGTTACTCAAGCTGTTTTCACATGCATGTATTTGCATGTACATGCAACTGTGTAAGTAACTAGATAGTTTCCATATACTTTCAATTGATTCTTGAGCATGAGATAATCATTCAGTCTGGCTTCACTCATTTAAAAATATTAATAGTCTTTCTGTTTTTGAAAGCAAGTCATATCTTTGTTCTGGGTTACTTGTATGAATAAAGTTTGGGTGAAAATGGTCATTAACTGGAATACTACATTTTTGTTTTCTACTATTTGGAGGCCTTTTCAATCAAACCTTTTTGGATTTTTTCTTTTGGCATTCTGGAGATAATCCATTTTAAACTTGCCCTGTTTACAACTACAAAGGAAAGAGCTTTTAATACTGGAGATAAGGTAACTTTGCCTGAATTAATACAGATGTGCCAGTGTTCTCTTAGGGGAAAAAAAAGCTATATAATTTTATGTTGCAAGTGCATTAGGATCTGCTCAGAAGAGTTTCTCAAATTAATTTTTTTGATAGCCAACTTTTTGATCTTTCTGAAAACACAGTTTTTTTTCTTTGTAGATTTTCAACATTGGAACATTATTCTGCATGGAAAATGCATTTTCTTTCCATGTAGACAATAAAGTTAAGCCTGTGTAGTCTTTTATCAAAAGATAGAACAACTTACCTCAGATGTACTAATTAACTTGACTCTTGCTTAAGGGTTTGGCTGTAGAACATGCATTTAAAAAAAAAAAGTTTTGGTGTCACATATATTGATGCAACAAAAAGTCACTGATCTTTTACTGTTGTTTTTGTATTGCAGTATGCCAGGGTTTGGATCCCTGATCCAGAGGAGGTCTGGAAGTCAGCAGAACTTCTCAAAGATTATAAACCTGGAGATAAAGTCCTCCAGCTTCGACTTGAAGAGGGCAAGGTAGGTCTATGTATTGTTAATAAGCTCATTGTTCTTGCTCTTGACCAGAGTATCTAACACAGGAAGCTGTATTGTCAAAATATATCCGTACTTATGTATGTGCAATTATTCTTGTCCACTGACTTCAAGTAGTATTTTTTTGTGTGACAATTTATACTGATTATGTACAAAAATCCATTTTGCCTGATTTTTAAAAATAAAATAAAACATGTTGCTTTTCTCCAACTGCTTGTTGCGTTCAGTTGCATCATCTTTTTCTACTTATGCCATTAAAGGTATAACCCTGGTTTGATATTCCAGTGAGAAGTGTTGCTAGGACAACAGTGTTGCAGAGAAAGAATTGTGACTTTTAAGTTGAACATAACCATCAGAAGATTGATAAAGATAAAAAGGGGCAAGGATTAAGAGCATTATGGAAATGATGCTGTATACAGTGTAGAGAAATGATGACACGTCTACAGAAAGCTCACAACCTTCTAGTGAAGGCCTGTTCATTTTTTTCATGCCATTTAAATGGTTATTTAATTTTCATATATAATGGTGGTGATCCCTCAGATCTCTTCATGGAAAATAAAGATCTACTGCAGTTGGTAAATTATTTATTTTTAATTTCTTGTCGTCTTACCACTGGCCAGCTTAGATCCTACTATCATGTATAGACCTACATAGCCATGACGTAAATAAAACAGATTATATATATAGGAAAGCCTCTAAATAAAATATTTTACTTGAATGCATTTCAGTCTTTCACTCACATTTCTCATACGGCAAGCTAAGTACAACCTTTACAATGTGACGAAGATTAACGTGTCCCCCCCCGCCATATTCCAGGCTGTGTGGTGTTGCTGCACACTTGAGAATTGCATGTAGCAGAATGGGGGCATTTGCCAATTAAGTCACATTGTGTGGGGACAAGAAAATAGCAGGTAAATAAAGTAATTTTGGACCTAGAGACAGATGCAATTAAAACATCTACATCAGAGATTAATTTATATTTGTAAAAATTGTAAGTAGCCTTTTTTTCAGTTTGTGTTCTTCATGGCGTTCTGCCAACATTCTTGTGTTGTATTACTGTGTATGAATGTGGCTATAGACTGATGGCAATCTGCTTCCTCTGTTCCGCTCAAGAGGAAAATAATACGAAAAACTAGTTAGGTTTATGGTATAACATATTTTGTTTTATTTAATAGAAAGATTTGGCAGCAAAAGAAAGGAGTTTGCTTACGTAATACTTTAAAAAGACGATATCTCTTTATGGTTGCCTGTTGCGTATAGAAAACCCTTTTGGGAAATTTTAAATTAATTTTTTTGAGAAAGAACTGCTCCTCAAATCACCAGATAATTTAAATCTTGCGTTGTGTTTTTGTAACTTGGGCATGTTTTGCTGGGAAGAATGGTGAGAGGGACTGAATGAGGAAACTTAAGCACGAGCTTTTTCAGCATGTGTTTCTATTTGTTTTTCAGGACCTAGAATACTGCCTAGATCCGAAGACCAAGGAACTCCCGCCCTTGCGAAACCCTGACATACTTGTTGGTGAAAATGACCTCACAGCGCTCAGTTATCTCCATGAACCTGCTGTTTTACACAACCTCAAAGTTCGATTTATAGACTCTAAACTAATCTATACCTATTGTGGCAAGTACTGTCTTTTCATACCATAATCTTTACGGAGAATGCTGTAGACAGGAAAACAAAAGTTGATTATTGATATGTGTGCTTTTAACTTAAAATCATTTAATGATAAGGCATGTTGGGTTGTTCTTATGAAAGTCTCTGTATTTCTGGTTATTAAGTGCATCGAGTAGACTTGAAAGTATTAAGGTTTAGAGAAAATTGACTTTGCGTTTTATCCCTCTAGCTTCTCAATGGACTCTGTTTATAAAATGTATATTCAGCAATTTTAGCTTGCCAGTGGGCTTCCTGGCTAGTTGGTGTTCCCCTTAGGCTTGCTTAGATAGGCACAGGTTGGAGGAGGTCTTCACATGGTGCAGATGCAGCAGGCTACCTGTGCTGTTTGGTGGATTTATTGTCTGCCTCTGCATTGAGCTCCTCTATTTCTGTACAGAAGATACTGGTTTATTTTCTTTTTCATGTTTTCCAATCAGTACCACTATAGAAGTGAATTTGTAACAGTGTGTGAGCCAATACTTGTTTGTTCACAATTATGAACAATCTTGGCTTTAAAAGTACCATTGAACTCTCAGTAGGGGTTACCCAAAGTTGTAATTGCCTGTGATATTTTCAGATGGCCAGAATGGGGGAAGTTACTTTAATGATCACTTCATCATAGATTCAAAATTGCAGCCGAGTGGTCTATTTTAAAGAAACATTGTGAGATAGTTTAGGCTCAAAATTTAGATTTCATCATTCTGGGCTTTTTTCTGTATGTGCTTGTGTTTCTTTTAAATCTCAGTGTTTAGTGAAAATACATTGCTAACTTTTACTGTAGCCTTTCAATATAAAAAACTTTCTAAATTTTTCAAATATTCAAATAAGTACTTTGGATATTGTGTTAGTGCATAAGAAACAGTTTAAGTCATTGGTGGATTTTTTACATTTTAAGCTGAGCAAAACAAAACATAATCTGATCATGTGACTGCTAGAAACCATATACTGAAAATTTCCTTCTCATAATTGTCTGATTAAGGCAAAGACACATTCTTCCAGTAGATGTAGTTAAATTATCATTTGCGTATTCATTTTAGCTCAGTTTATGCCAGAAGAAAACATGCCCCATGATTTCTTTTTAATTATGTGTCCTAGTTTCCACTGGGATAGTGTTAATTTTCTTCCTCATAGCTGGCATAGTGCTGTGTTTTGGATTTGGGGTGAAAATAATGTTGATAACATACTGATGTTTTCGGTTGTCACTAGGCAGTCAAGGGCTGTCCAGCTTCTCATGCTGGCCTGCCAGCACGTAGGCTGGGGATGCACAAGAATTTGGGAGGGGACACAGCCAGGACAGCTGGCTGCAGCTGGCTAAAGGGATAATCCATACCATACAATGTCATGCTCGATACATAAAGCTGGGGAAAGAAGAAGGAAGCGGGGGGACGTTTGGAGTGATGGCATTTGTCTTCGCAAGTAACCTTTACGCGTGATGGAGCGTCCTGGAGATGGCTAACACCTGCCTGCCCATGGGAAGTGGTGAATGAATTCCTTGTTTTGCTATGCTTGTGTGTGCGGCTTTTGCTTTACCTGTTAAACCGTCTTTATCTCAACCCATGAATTTTTTCACTTACACTCTTCTGATTCTCTCCGCCATCCCACTGTGGGGGGAGTGAGTGAGCCGCTGTGTGGGGCTTAGTTGCTGGCTGGGGTTAAACCACAACAATATGCAATTTAACTTTGTCTCTAATCAGACTTTTGTAGGGCAGTCCCAGTTCCGGGTATCGCAAGCCAGAGTGTATTGAGCTTTCTTGATGCCACCATATATTAGGCTTGCTGTTTGTAATTTCATTGTATTTTGCACTACTTCACAAACTATAGAGTAGGGAGGTCATGTTGCAGAGTTGCCCCTGACAGATCTCAGCTAATCTCGATGGCAGGTGTCTGAAACAGGAATTTGTGTTTTGCAGTTGAAGGCCTTGTCCTGTCCTGGTCAGGACAAGGAGTACGGCAAGGGTCAGATTTTCCCTCTTCTGGTCACTGTTAGAGCTCCACTCCTGGTGATGGGTATGGAAAGCAAAGGCAACTAGCACATTAAACATCTTCTGATGGGCAGACTGCAGGCATTAATGTTGTACCATCTTTTGCTTACTCTGGCTACTCCTAATCTGTGGATGCTCAGCAGAGTGCATCTGCTCCCAGTCCTGCTCTCAGCAGTGTCCAGACCACAGGGGACTGAATCAGACTTTGCCTCACTTTGCTTGCAGCCAGCCTTCATTCCTGTAGCAGTGGGAGATGATTCATACCCATGTCTCATCCTATCATGCAGTCAGAGGCACACAATAATTTAGGTTGGAACAGACCTCTGGAAGTCTTCAGTGGAGCTCCCTATTTAAAACAGGTCTGACTAGATCAGGTTGCTCAGGGCTTGGACCAGTCAAAGTATCTGAGTATTTGAGTATCTTCAGTGATGGAGATACCACAGCCTCTCTGGGCAACCCCTGCTGAGGTGAGGGTGCATGTTCTGGTCCTGGTACTGGGAAACCACCTCAGTTCCCCCAGTTCAGACACTGTCTCTGTTTCTGTCCCTAGTGCCCCCATGCCAAAGCTCTTCATGGGGGAAACATTTTATGCAACTGGTGTCTCATGGCCTGAGCTTGTAAGGGGTTTTCAGTCTGAATTTTGTGGTCCTGTGCTTACTGATACCACCTACCTCTGCCTGGTTCGTGTTTTGGCTGCTTTACAAATGTGCTCCGTGTTTAGCGTCAATTAAGAGGCTTTCAAAAAGAATGTGCTGTATGCTAGTTTTGTTTTGCTGTGTTTGGGAAAACATGAAAACAGCGTGGCTGGGAAAACATGAAAACAACTAGTGCTGCTTTAGTTGTGGGTTTGGCTGGTTTTATAGTTTCCTATAGGGCTGGAAGGCTTTTAGCTCTTCATGGAATGGGTCTGCCAGAGAGCCTGGGATGGCAGAGCTTGGTCGGCTGTTTTGCTTCCAAACAAGTTTCAAGTGATGATTCTGGGAACTGCGTGTGGGTTTCTTAGAAACACGTGAATCCAGTAGCGTGGGGGTTCCCGATGGTCAAAGTGTACATGAAGGAGGTTTAAACACTAACTGGTGACCTGAGGAATGCAGTGTGCTATGGATTTATTAGCTTGGGATGTAGGCATATGTATGTTACGTTACAAGCTAAGGAAAATAAAGTTGGCCTGTTGTCCTCTAAAAACCTGATCCTTTGGCCATGGCCGTTCACCTTTCAACCTGCTCTATCAGTTCCTGTCCTGAGCTTAAGTTACTTCCCCTCTGCAAAGATTGTTCTCCAGGCAATGAATTGTGATTGCATCCTTAATCTGATTCACACATTAGCCAGGTTAGTTTAAATACCCGGTGAAGGTGGTTTGAGCTAACCCAGCTGATTTAGCCTGAAGGAGATTAAAAACACTAATCCACCAAGAGAATTATGGTAACTTTATTCTCAACCATCAGAACTAGAACTGGGACGGATGGATGTCCATGGCACTTGAAATTAATTCAACCATGCTGTCCTTAGTGTAATATGTCAAATGGATATTAAATTACTTAAAATTTCACTTTGAAGTAATCCAAACTTTTAAACAGAGAACCTCCTGATTTCTTAATTTCAAGTCAGCCTTTCACCAGCAATTCAGAGGTGATTTATAACTTTCTTTTACTGTTGGGAATATGAAATGAAGAATTAATGAAGGAAGTTGAAAACTTACAAAGGAAAATTTGAATGCTTACATGGAAAAACTGCTATGGCTGTGGAGAAAACTCAGTTAATACTGGGAGCTAGTTCAGATGTATAAAGTACTGCCTGCTATGCAGGAGAGCAAGCTTTAAATTAATAAATTATTTATATTAATATCCAGTTTGTGCACAGATGGGTGAATATGTTCAAAGTAAAAAAAATTAGCTAAGAAGAATGGCAAAAAGAGTAGCCAGAGTTCAATTCAGTGTAATTGTAAGAACAAAACCATACGTAAATCTGATCTGGGAAGGCTCATGATATTTTTAAAATGTTTTAGTGGAGATAAAAAGAAGTTTATATATAAATTAATCTGGATTATAGTCCTGTGAAGACAGGGTGATTTAAAAGTTCCATAGAAAGCGTGTAATTCCTAACTCACTTGTTTTGGATATTTCCAGATGGTAGTTGCTTGTTGATTTTACAGAGCGCTACTGAAGTTAAGTGATTTAATATGCTGGAGACTTGTCATGGGGCTGCTTGTTTTGAATTAAAGGGTTTATTTTTGCCAACGTAGACAAAAGGAGAAGGGAATTGTCTGAAGCCTCGCACAGCTTTTTTTTAATGTCTCTTTGATTAGACCAACAAGCCTGAGAGGCTCAGCTTGGTGGTCCAGCCTTACTTAACTTTTTACTGCTTTTTTACAGTTACAAAGGGCAGATGTTAAAAACTGACACCGAAAATATTCCTCAAGTCTGCTAGTTCTGAGGTCTCTTCCTCTCCTTAACGCCTCTCTTATTTTTTTGACTCATTGCTACAGCATTGAATAGAACTTGGCATGAATTGTTATAGAGACTTTTCACTTGAGCTCCTGAGTCATTGCAGTGAGAAGTCATGGCTGATGGAAAAACACTGACTCTTCTTACATGGGCGTGTCTAGCCGTAAACCTTGCCATATATTCAAGGAAAGAGATTGAGGTCTCTCAGATCTCTTAATGAAAGATATTCTGTTGTTTAATGTTTTTGCTATGGTTTGTGCTTGATCTATAAATGCATGACAGGGTTTAAAAATGGGATGGTGCTCCCAGCAGTAGTGCCAGACTGTAGATGCTTTCACTTCTCTCAGCTTTTCCATGGACAATTTCTTAGATAGACATCACAACACTGTAATCTGCATGGCGCAGAGGGCTGGGATCTGCATTGAGGAAGTGTGTGCATGTGAATTTCTGAGCAAATTCAGAAGTGAGTTGAGTGCTATGGAAATGTTTCTGGTGCAGGTTCTTCAGGGATGGTTTGTCCAAGGAGCATGTGTAGCATGCTTGCTGTAGTCACTATGCAGCCATCTGCATTGTCACTTTTAGGCAACAAGATATATATGTAAGAAGAAATTCTATTTTTAAAATGGCCACAGTTAAAATTGGAGTTTCTTTCCTCCCCTCGCCTTATCACCTTGTCAAGGTGAGCAGGAATTGCCATGTCAAGAGAGCACAGTTTGCCTGACATGGCTGGGTCTCATGTGGCAGTGATCAGTGTTTTCACCCCTGCATAGAGCAAATAAATGTTCCCTACCCATTGTAAATGCTGCAGGAGAGAAATGTGTAAGTAATCTTTGTCAAATCATCCCTGTGGGCAGAGCAATCCTCATTTCCCATGAAAAAGAAAATCGTACCAAAAGCATTTGAGATCTCACTTTGTGGCTAGGAAGGATGTACAGAGTAAGACTAGGTTTTCCTGTGCGGGGAGAGTAGAAGGATGGCATGAGTTTAGGGATGCTGTAGTAATGAGTGGTATTAAAAAAGGCAGATATGTGTTTACCTGGGATGGAAAAACTAGAAAATGGAAGGTGTTAGTAGTTATACGCACAGATGTAATAAGATAAGGGTTTTACGGTGCCTTCTAGAGTTGTAATTACTTGGTTTCCTGCCATGACTGTGTACTGCTATGTATCAGCCCTATCAGCCCTGTGTATCAGCCATATGAAATATGTCTACATCTATTTTTTTTTGATCCCTTCGAGCAGGAGGTTGTCCTGTCTGACTGGCAGAGATGCCCTAGAATCCAAATTACACCATGACTCTACTTTGTTGCTTATTACAAAAACTGAAGATGTTATTACTGGGCATAGCATAATGGCTGAAGGGTTAACACACTTCATATATCCAAACTAACAGTCAGTGAGGCCATGTAGTAGTTATAATTCACAAATTACATTATCATTTGTAATTCACAGTAGAACACAGGGAAGTACAATGCACATACATTAGTTTACTGCACCGAGCAGGCTGTATTTCGAGTTGACACACTCTGAATCTTGTTGTTTCACACATGCTAGCTTTAGAAAGTCAGAGAGAAAAAATAAAAAGTTGTCCCTGATGTGTTTCCTAAAGCAAGGTAGAAGTAAACTCTTCTGATACTTTTTATATGCAAAACTGTAGTCATAATAAATATCTGTTGAAGTTAGTAATGTCAGATCCTTATTCTTCTCTAGTTAATATTTTTAGAAAGGTTAGAACACTAGTTGGTGTTAAAGACATTTTTTTGTTTGTTTCATTTTGAAACAACTATTAATAATTTCTTTTGTTTCATTTCCTTTGTAGGTATCGTCTTAGTGGCCATAAATCCTTATGAACAACTGCCTATCTATGGCGAAGATATCATCAATGCGTACAGTGGCCAAAATATGGGGGATATGGATCCACATATCTTTGCAGTGGCTGAAGAAGCATATAAGCAGATGGCCAGGTTTGTAGATGCGAGTCTTGAATTCATTCTTTTTCTAAAAGGAATAAGACTTAAAATTTCTGGCCAGTGGCCTTCCCTTTAATTTATAGCTCATGAAATGTTTAGCAATATCTGTCTTTTATCCAATGTCTTAGTACACAAGTCTAGTTTCACAAGAGGATAAGTTGCCTGAGTCAGGCAAGCATTATGAATGCCATGGAGATCATGGCCACTGACAGGTAACGGGAATAACCACAGATCTCATCAGTATTTAGGTCTAAAATTAGCCTAGTGCTTTATAAGATTCTGTTGTTTTAATTTGATTAGCAAAATGTGGAGATACTTTTTAATCATCGGTGGATTTTTAAAGGGAAAAGTGCCAGATTCTTAACTGTTTCGTATTTATGTGTGATACTAACAACAGAAAAAAATATCACTCAGCTCATGAGTGCTATTACAGACTCCTAGTTGTGTTGGTAAAGTCCCAGCTACATAATCTGCCTGTGGCTGTTGCTGACTAGAATTAAGAGCGAGCAGAGGGATGGTTGCACAGAGTGCCTGAAAACAGTGTCTCTAAGGACACTGCAACAGCTGTGCAGGAAATCCTCATTTCTTTAAACATTGCATGAAAGCGAACTTGTCACCCAAGGAGGACGATTATTAGAAACTTCTTTCCCTTCACCCCAAGAGCCTGCCAATTTGAGGAGCTTTTGAAAAATTTTGTTCCTAGGATAAAAGTCTTTTGGGCTGCTGTGTGGTCTTTGGTTAACAAGATGGTTCCTGGTATCCTCACTGGTTAACTGCAAGCTATTGATACAGTTTTCCTTGTTGACAATACAGTCCATAATCAAATTAATCAAGTAAAACAGTGGCAGATCTCTGGATTAATTGTGATGGCCCTCAAGCCACACTGCAAGGAGGGTGAGACAGGGGGAGAATAGGTTGAGAATGATAAAATGTTAATCTTTGAAATTAGCTACCTGTTCATTTAAGAATCCGTATGAAAGCTAGAATGAACAAAATGCTCCATATGCTGTGAAGTTGGTCAGCTGTGTATGTGAATATGGTGATTTACAATACCCACATGATAGATAATTTCAAAAGAAAACGGTATGGTACAGTGCAACATTTCATGGCTTAGGGTAATTGCAAAATAGCCAGCGTTTCAAAAATACCCTACATCTGCACTGTTGAATGGCAGAAGTATTCACCTTACTTCTTTTTGGCTAAGAAAATAGACATATAATCTGGTACGGGAATATAAAGGCAAAACTGTGTGTTACAACAGTCACATCTGCATTGTGGCTCTTTCAGCCTAGATCACTTTTACAGATCTAGATCACTGTTGTTTTGAACAGACTTGCTAGTCAAGTCCCTCCAAAAGCTTTACAAAATAAGAATTTATTAGCCTTGTTTTATGTCTGAGCCACAGTACAGTGACCTGCAATTGTATGTCAGTGATGGATGTAATCCAGGTTTCCATAATTTTTGTTCTTAATATTAACCAGTGGAAGTAAGAAGTTGGAGGGGGCTCTCTCTCCACTGACTGCCTCTAACCACTGTCTGAAGCGGGCTTACCTCTTAACCTGTGTTGAAATTTCAAATTGCCGGATCGCCTGTATTCTGTGTGCTTGTTAGCTGAAGCCTGTGCAGTGGAGATTTCTATCTGCCACCATTTGAATTCTCTGCTGTCAGAAGGGGGCCAAGATTTTGGCTAGATTTTCTGCTGTGGTTTTTCCTTTTTGTGTTAATTGCCTTCTCTTCAGCTCTCGTCATGCCCTCTAGCAGTTCTGCCGTCCTGAATAACAACAAATAAGATGCGGTAGAAGTTCATGATGAGAAGTTACATAAGCATGGAAATGATCTTAAATAATCCTTTTGCATTAATGAATTAATTCCTTTGTGTGTCTACAGCATGTTATAAAAATGTGTTATTCTTTTATGAATAACTGACAGTCCTTTCATAGGTGCAAAATGAAGTCTGAGTACACAATGAAAATTAGAAAAATTCCTCTACACTGAAGTAACAATTTCATTGTTTATTTAGTTTCCCAATGTTTATTTCCTTTTGTCTCTTTTTTTTTCTTGTTTAAGAACTTTTTCTGTCATTTGGACATACTGGGTTTGCTCATTGAATTTTGTTTTCTAATGCAGTTTGCAATTCCTTAATCAGTTCTCCAACCCTTTAACTTCGGTGATACTTTTTTCACTCTGAACAAATCACCTTTTACTCCTGAATAATGAAGTTAAAGAAAAAATGTGCAGATTTACATTTCTGCAGATGGTTATTTAAAAATGAAAATCAAGTTGTCTGTGACCATTTCATTAATGCTTTAATAATTGCATTGAATATTCATATAGTAGCTACTCATATGGCATTAATCTGCATTTATGCATGTAATTGATGAGATTTATTTTTCTGTGTTTCAAATCTTTCCTAACTCCATGTTTCAATGATCACTGGAATAATTAGTCGTGGTGCTCCTATCCATGAGGCTTCAGTAAGCTCTTCTAAATATTTACTCCTTAGGTCTTCTGGTTAATTTATAATTTAATTATTTCAAATTTGTTCTTGCCAGCTTCATTACCTCATCTGCTGTGGCTGAGAAACTCCTTCCACGTGCATGATTGTAACTAAATGATCTCTGTGGTCTTCTTCAGCTAAAGAAAATGCCCCATGACAGCAATCAAGAAAGCTCGTGATTGAACGCTAAATATTTGCATTATGTCTTCAAAAGAAATACAGTGCAAAAATGTTGGGCACTGGAATGACAGGGATGGAACTTAATCTGGCTTGTGCACAAAACCTGATATTCAGCAACTGCTTGGGGTTAATTGCAGTATAAAGCAGCACATAAAGATGCCTTTGCATGTGAAATTTTCTGCATAGAGAGAGCCCAAAGGTGTGGTACATGTGGCTGTGAAGTGATGTGCCTGTTTGGGCATCCACACCAGTTTCTGGTGGAGGGCTAGTGAGAAGGAATACGGCTCATCTCTACCCATAGCTGATGAGGTAATAAGTGATTACTGTTTGCTCAGTAGCTTCTCATCTTTTTCAGCACTGGAAAATGTGCACAGCTCTTTTAAGACTAATCTCATTCTGGATTATTATTTCTGTTCTTTTTTTTTCTTCTTTTTTCTCCACCCTATCTCCTCTCTCTCCTTCTATTCCCCTTCTCACCTGTATCTTCGTGCTTTTTTTCCTTTTCTGTCTCTACCTCCTACAGCTACCCTGCACGCTGACAGCTTTGTTTCCAGCACCTTTCCTCTGCTGTGCCTAAAATAAGCAATGAACTAGTTTTACAACTGTAGTTAAATTCTGTTAGATTTAGGGTTATGTGTGCCTCATATTTACCAATAACTTTATTGGTTTGGGTTGTATGACCCTCCAGACCACAGGTGTAAAGGATTCCAGAGCAGATCTCTTCCTCTGTCTGAGCAGGAGGAGATCCACCTGCGAGCGTGTCCCAGCGGGAGGTGGATCCCAGGGAGGATTGGTCGGATGGGGACCTGTCTGAGGGGCTCACCCTGCCTCAGGGCTTCCATGCAGAGCGGTTTGTAGTTGCTGTAGTTCTGTAGGAACAGCTGTAACAAGCTGTACTTTTGGAAAGAGCTGGGACCTGCACTCTGAGGTCTCTCTTCTCACAGATAGGCAATGTATTGTTCATGGATAGCTTGCTGCTGTTGAGCAAATGTATACAGGTTCAGGACAGTGTTTAAAGCAGATGAGTGGAAATAATTAAAGGAATTAAATTATTATTGAAGGAAGTTAAAAGGAAGTAAATTATTATTGAAGAACTTAATTTTGTCTCAGAAATAATAAACCACAATGTCAGCATGTGGGTGTTAGCATGTGTTGAACCCTTTGAACTTAACAAAAAGACGCTCGATCCTCACAGTTACCCCTCTGTGGTAACTGTGAAAATTGAGGCAAAGCATCAGTTGGCAAGTATTTGATTTTTTTTAAATTTTTTATTAAAGCATTACATCTTCTGTAGGAGCCATAACCATCAGCAGGTGCAGTTCATTTTCTCTGTAATATTCAGTAGAAACCTCCATTTTTAATTCTATGGTTTGCAATAACCAGGTGTTGATTATACTCTTGAAATTGTTAAGAATTGCATCCATGTATGAGACTTACGATTACCAGTTTCCTAACACTATTCGGAAAAGAAGTTCTAAATCACTCTTGCACAGGATCCCCTGTTCTAAATCACTCTTGCACTCTTGCACAGGATCCCCTGCCTAGTGAGGCTATATCGCAGTAATTAAGATAATGTATTTTTTTATCAACACTTTCTTGGTCTGGTTTGTTCCATTCTACTTATGGTTGATGACAGATACAGCAGAGTTCAGTGCTTTTCAATTTAATGAATTAACTTGGAGATTTCCTTCTGATTAATTAGTAAAGTTGTCTAGCAAAGTGCAAGTTGAAAGTAACATTTGCAAACAATTACATACTGATGAGATCCCTATAAAATTCAATGAATATCAGGATGGAAAGCAACAGTGTTTAAAGTGTCAGTCTCCCAAGTTTTGCTTTTTCTGTTTGGACAAAGTATAATGATTTAGTCTATAATTCTATGATTTATTCAATGTTAGTGTGTATCTTTTTCATTAAATTACCTTTAATAAGTAGACTGCCTCTCGGTTTTGTCAGATTTTCGGTGTGTGTCTGATGGCCCTCAGCTACAGGAAGGTTTTTTTTCTATCACTTTTTGTTCAAAAGGAAGCTTGTTGAGCTGTTGAGTAGGTGTTTTGAAAGCACCTTGATTGACAGTCTCCAGTTATCCCAGGCATCCTAAGATGATGTCCTCTTATTAAAATGCATGTTTGATCAGCTGCTGCTGTGCTTCTGAGTGTCTGATAAATGGATGCTCTATTCTCCCCTGGCAGAAGTTGCGAGGGGATGATTAACAACCCGTCACGGATCTGCATCCGGTTATGAAATGAGAGCCTGCTGTGGTGGGTACTGTACAAACATACAGCGGCCTTCTTTGACTTATGGCTTTGACATACGACATTTTAAATTAAATACCTTGAAAAGAGATGGTACTTTTAGGGTTCTGTTGTTACAATTAGGGTGAAAAGGGAAATTGTCCTTTCTGGTGAGAGCAGATACTTCTGGAATAGTCTCTTATGCTTTGGGTTGACACTTTATGGTGTTAGGGGTACAAGACAGTAGGTGGAGTCATCAACTTGACGTAACATCAGAGGCCTACTTGTATGAGCAGTGATTATTTTTAGGCAACAAAAAGGTTAAGTATGGTCATAGCTGGAAGCTAGAGTTCATGTGAGGTGTCCTGCTGGTAGCTAAGCAATGAGCTTTCCTAAACTATTGCAGGAGTGACCTCTGACTAATCCCTAGATAAATGAGTTGCATAGTGCTGGCTCATCTTTGTGCTCCTCTGGAGTGCAGTCTGTCATGATTTTGCAGCATGTGCTGATCTCAGTTTTCTTTGTTTGTATGTGTCGAGAAAGGGTACCGTCAATTCATTATTTTTTTATGTTTTGCCATTTTTACAGTCAAGATCTGTGTTTCCTGGATACAATTAAAGTGGCAAGTGGTGTGATTTGTTAATTAAAAAAAAAAATACATCTACTGGTTTTGAGAGTATTGCAGAATGGTTTTACCAAGCTGTTGTTGAAGAGGACCAAAAGATGCTTAAGAACTTCGGAGCGGCTCAGTTTGCAGCTGGAACAGACTAAAGAGAAATCAGGTTATGTATAATAGTAGTATTTCACCTTCATCTGGCACTTTCCATAAGCAGATCTCAAAGTCTGCCAGGAGAGATCAGTGTAATTATTTCAATTTTATAAGTTGAAACAGACATGGGGATTGGGAGAGCAACTTTGGTGAGTTCACCAAGGCAACAGAAGCAGGGCATAGAGCCCCTGAATCGAAAATCCTTATCCAGCATCTGATGACTTGATCACACCAGCTTGACAATCAAATATGTGAGAATAGAGTATTTAACTGATAGGGCAGCAGTTAAATGGGTTTCCTGGTAACATTCTCCCAAAGCTAATTTGTTTTGAGTATGCAAAAATTAACATCCTATATTTTGCATGCCTTCATTTCCTGCAGCATTAAGGGGTCTCTGTGCCAGGTAACATTATATTGCAGAACAACATTTGCTTTCACGCAAGGCTTCATCTCTTCCCTGCACTTTACAAATATGCACCAAAGTCTGTCTCCTTTAATAGTGGTATATCAATTTCTGCTTGTATAGAAGACAAGTAAGGCAGGGATGGTGTGCTGTGGCTGTGCCTGGATCAGCCCAGAGTTGGTCCCAGGTGCTGAGCTTCCGGCCCCCGGTCCTGTGCTCCGCATGTCCTCTTTTCTCTAGCGGCTAAGGAAGATGTCAGTGAGAAATGTTCCAGTTAAAAAACCAGTTAAACTGGAAACGTATTTAGAAATGTGGTTAAAGAACGTGGTTAGCTGGACTAATGTTTCATGCCTATTAAAAAGGAATGATTTTACAAAGAATTAATTTATTGCTTAGTTGGGAGCAATTGTTGTGACTCAAGGTGCAGCTGAACAATTCTCTGAATTGTTAATGCGTGGTGTCTGTGAAGACCGGGATGTGTCAGGTCAGAGCATGTTAGATCCAGATAGTCACAATAAACCCATGGGTACAGGGTGTGCAGGTGGAACAGACTAAGAAATGCGGCTGCTGTTCTGCGCAAGAAGTGACGCTTGCTCCTGGGGCATAGCACTGGTAACTAACTTTTTATTTTCTTTTTTTTCCCTCCCATCACATCACCATGGAATGGTTCAAAGCACTTTAGTCTCTAATAATTAATAATCCTTAGTGCTTACATAGCACTTTGCACATTCTGGGCATTTTACAAAAGTTACCTTGCTAATCCACACAACAGCCCTTCGAGGGTGGAAGAAATAATTATCTGTATCAGGCCACACCTTTTGGGATGTGCCAATACAAGTGCATTTGGAGGCTTTGGCACTGGGAACGCTGGGATGACGTGGCTCTGCAGGGAAGGAGGGGCTGTGCCGCTGTGCAAAGGAGCACTTCAGGGAGGAAACTTTAAAAATGATGGAAGAGGTTTTCCTGCAGTACAGGTGAAGGCAGAGTGCTGGGGTGGCATTTATTGGTGCTGCCTGGTTGCAGGGGAGACCTCCAGAGGAAGGTGACCTCCCAGGGAGAGGGGCTCAGCAGCTGCATAAAGAGAATGGAAAGATGTGCTTGCCTTCTGTGGGCTATAGGAAGCAGCTGGAAAGTCGGCGGACAAAACGGGGGTGCTTTCCCATGTTAAGAAGGCCTTTTAAGAGCAAAATCCAGAAACAGGGGATAACAGAACTTATTTAGGGCTGCAAAGAACTTTGTGATTAAAATAGTTTGTTCGGAAGGTTGACGAAGGGCAAGATGTTGCCTCCTGCCCTCAATGTGAGAGGTGCTGGGAAGGCTGCCCAGACCTGGCTGCTGCTGTTCTCGATTGGTCTGAGGGCATTAGAAAACTGCTGAATGAATTCTTGGTTTTTTATTTACCGAACAGCTAAATTACTTTTATTTGAAAAACAAATCCTGGGTTTGTAGAGTTGCCAATTTTTATAATGGCTCCTAACAGATGCTGCACACCCTGGGCTGAATTTCAAAGGCCTTTGCACTGAACAAGTGCTGCTAAACATGTACAGCCTTGTTTGCTGCCACACAACTCCGTGCTTAGGCAAAGGTGAGGCTAAATATATTGCACTGACTTGTGTTAAAACGTTCCAGGACTGGTGGGTTTTACAGCTGCCTTTCATTTTAGGGTAAGTGTAAAAAGCAATTTCGGTCTTTTAGAAAAGCAAATAACCGTAGGGATGGAAGCGTCGCAGAAAAGGGGAGCACGATTGCCCAAAGAGTGAACCTGGGACCTACCCTGACGGGGAGCTGGGCAGGGCAGGTGTTGGGGAGAGCACAGGCTGGTGCGCTCTGCAAAAAAATCCTTGTACCTCTCCCAAACCACATTTTGTGCTGAAAAAAGAGAGTGTCCTGGGAAAAAAAAGTGCATGTACTTTGGTTTCAAGTTTTACAATCACTGGTATTTCTAGGAAACACTGTATTTATTTCTGCATTTATTGAAGTCAGACCTATTTAATGAGCCTTCAGCTGAGATGTGCAAAACCTCATCATTTCATCTTGTACCACGGATTTGTCCTTTCGTTGCTTTATTCTTTTCCCTGCATTCTTCTGATATGCATCCTCTTTCCTACGCTGGAAGATGCCCAGTCCCTGGAAGACAGTGCTCCCTTCAGCCTGCTGGGGCTGGCCTTCTGCAGCTGGCGAGTTCCTTCCTAAATTTCATAAGTTAATCAAACTGCTTTCTATGAAGCTCAAAAAACGTTCAATACTACAGAGAATTCTTAACTTTATATTGATAACTGATGAAAGCCAATAGATTTCACAAGAAAGGAGTTTAAAATCTTCTCTGTTTAAAATCTTTTAAAATCTTTTCCATTATTCCAGGGCTGAATGAGCTGTTTAGAACAGGTGGAGTATTAGCTGTATTTCTCTGTTCCTGTAATGTTGTGGTTTAACTAAGCAGTTGCTTAACTTAGTTTGCTGGCAGCTAAGCCCCACACAGCCATTGGCTCGCTGTCCTGGTGGAATGGGGGAGAGAATCAGAAGGGTAAAAGCTACTCTGCAGAAAATTAACTCTATCCCAGCCAAAACCAGCACAAACATCAATACTTCTAAGTTATTTGGGAACACCCATAAAGCAGTTACAATGATATTTAGCACCTCCACACTACTTTTATTTTCAGTGCGTTGTGTAAACCTCTTTTATTTCATCTTATCAATGAGGGAGTTATTTGGTAAATCTGTGCTCTTGCTTTTGTTATAGCTGCATGGGAGGAACCTGATCTTTATTGAACAGATTTGTTTAGTCATGCTGTCACATACAAAGATGTGTGAATGTTCTGACTGTAGATACTGCAGGTTATTTTGGTCCTATGCTGTCACAGATATGCAATGGGGATGCTGAGATACTGATTGCAAAAAATAAGATGCTTACTTAGGTCAGAGTTGTGTTTGCATTGCTAGAGACAGTTCATCATGTCAGCTGCATGTATGTATGTGTATCCTTGCACAGTTTGGACATCTGCTTTGTAGTGTAGGGTGTAAAACATGTCACTTATCTTAAACTAGGTTTGCATTGGTCCCTGGTTAATCCTATGGCTCTTGGAGTAGCTGCAGCTAATGGAAGTACAGCAAGATTTCAAACATGCCAGCATTTCAGAATGAGTCCTATCTGACCTTTCAGTAATGTAATTTGTTTTAAAGTACTTTTCTTGAGTTGGTTTTCCTGCTGCTGTAATTCATCTGTAGGATGGCATATCACCAAGTTCCTTTTCTGTCTTTGATGGGCACGATGCACGTTCATGTTAATGGTAATGATGTGTGTACACCAAGAACAGGATCTATCCCAAATGTTCCCTGAGTCACAGGTTGCTTCCCGGGATTTTGTGTCAGGTTCTTTGATCATTCAAAATTCACTGTTTTGAAAATGTAAAGTCATTTCAGGCTTACAAGTCTGTCTTATTACCACAGAACGGTAGAGGAACAGCAGTGAGATGAAGCAGAGCAGGCTGTCACTGCTAGATTAAATACAAGCTATTTATTGTGGTGTTCTTGCATTGAAGCAGTAGGAAATTTAAATGTTTGAAGGCTGCAGGATCAGGCCTTTGGCAGCAGCTTGTGCTGTTTCAGTTTTAATAAAACATGAAACTGTCATGTGCCATGGGGTTAGTGCCTTTAACCATAACCTAAACTTGTTATTCCAAAAGAAAAGAGAAAACCAGTAGCAACTCCACAAAAAAAGGCAGTAGATTTAATTCAACTTCTTGGCACTGGAGCAGTGAGGGGAGCAGACGTCCTGAAGGTGGTGGCCTTCAAACCACCCTGACAAGGACCTTCCCTAAAAACATCAGCACCTTCACAGTGTCCTCAAGGCTAACAAACGTAGATGATTTAGGATCAAAGGCAAAGTATGTACTTTGTACTTATTGCCCTGTTTTTTGGTCTCTGCATTTTATATTAAGTATATCTCAGATCTTTTCTGCCAATCTCATCAATGTTATATGGCATTGAGATGACTCAACTTTGAAGTAGTTCATCACAGGCAAGCGTTTCAAAGTCCATATCAGATGCTTTTAATATCAGCTGTTAATGATATACTTTTGCCTGGTAGAGATGCTGGTGGCTTGGGTATGAATGGATTGATAAGAATATTGAGGTTGATATCAGTAATTGTGTCTTCCTTTTGTTTGTTTTCCTAGGCTGATGTTTTTGTGGTGTGTGTGCTTACATACAGCTATTTGACATTACTTGCTGTGGAGTCATGAGCCTGAAAGACAAGATCAAGTGATACATCCGATGCATCACTCATAGGAAGCAAAAAAACCAGAAAAGCAATGTTGTGCTTTGATGATTAAATTGAATAGCTCTGGGCTTCTTTAATCTGCTCTGAAATGCTTATTGATGGATAGGTTTTTAACTGTTTTAGTGTTCCTGCTTCAGAGAGGGAACACTAAAAAAAAGGCACCTCCTCTATTGGTATGGAGGAATAAGGTATACAAAGATATCTGTAGGGATTTTTCAGTCTATATGTCTTGATTATCCTGATGTGTTTGGACAGTTTGCTATGGAAATAACGGCTATGATGCAGTAAGCTGTTTTGGTTTTTGAGGGAACCAGCTTCAGTGGGTGTAGTGATCTTAAGGAATGGAAGTTGTTTGAAAATTGACAACTTTGCCTTTAATGTTAGTAACTTGAATGTGTCATTTCTTGCATTGTTTTTTCTTTTTTGCCTCAATTTTTCCATTGGTCAACTGATACCATTAAAAGGTGCCTTAGATAATGACAGCTTTCAATGATTAATCTGTGTTGTTGCAGCACTCTGTACACATTGAAGGTGCCCAGTGACAGTCTTGCTCTTGCTTCCACTGCAGCTGACAACTGTGCCCTCCTGGGAGTAGTGTTTCTTCCATTCTGAGCCCTTCTGAAAGCATCTCCCTTAGATTTCTATGAAATGCAGAATTTGAAGTTAGTGGCAGTCAATACTATTAAAAGTATTACATTAAGATATATGCACATCCTCAACAAAGGTGTTTTTTTTCATGTCTTGAAAACAAGAATTTTTTTTTTTTTTTTTTAAAACCCACTTTCTGGTTTCTTGTGCATTGTCATTTCATTTGTATTCTGCAAAACCCTTTTCTGTATGTAAGATATCTCAGGTCAGTTTGTAGTACTTCTTTGTTTTTTTTCTCTTTTCCTCCTTCCCCCGATGCTGAACCTCCTTTGAGCAGAAGCTGTCTTCAGTGTTGAATTTTTAAATGGTTTTTCAAAGCATAAAAAAACCCCTGCTGGAATGTAGGTTGTAATTTCAAACTTCCAGGAGTTAGGTAAATCTACATCTATTCTGTTCTGGCACTCTGACAGCGGATTTCCTCATAAACGTATTGCCTGTCAACAGAATTTCGTAGGTAAAGCAAAATTGTCTTTAAAATTTACCAGCCTACGCACAAATCTCTTTCTGTGCTTTACCAGAATTCTGATATGAAAAATTAGTGACATTTATTGCTCATTCTATGGCCATTACTTGTCATAAGAAGTGGAGTTGTGTATGGCTTGGATACAGCCTCTGAATATTACCTTTCAAAATTAGGCATCAGCATTATTTTTGTGATATATTAAATTATCAGTTACATATTCCGTAGTGTGTTACTGTTGTTTTATTTGACAAGAATACAAGAATGTGTTGCCCTCACATGACTCTTAAAATACAGGCCTGAGGGAATGAATATGGAAGATTTCTGAATCAAGTCCTCTGCTACTACAAGCAATCTCAGCCTATCATTTCACATTTCAGCTTGTGAAATGTTTGGGCCTATCATCTTAAAACTGAAGATTTATTTTGGTTTAGTCATTCCTTTATTCTTCTGCACTCTTCAGAAATGGCAAAAGCTGAATGTGGTCCTGACCGATGCCTGAAGGTAACGCTTTGTGTTTCCGTGAATGGTAAACTGCTCCCAGTCAGTCTGTTTCAGTCTGCTGGGGTTAAACAGCTTAGTACTGTATCACCATAATGTAGTTCCGCATCCTAAGATGCGATCGTTATCCACCTTTAGGTGCAAGGAGACTCCTCCACCTTCTCATCTCCTAGCTTGCTTTCCCTCATTTCTGTTTGTAAAAGCATAATTAAAATATTCTCTCCATTCAGAAGTAGTCTTAATTTTAAAATCAGCTAATTATGTAACTTATTCAGGGAAAAAGCTCCAAGAAGATGAAGCAGTATTGCATAGATAATGGATTGTGTCGTCAGGCTGCAGAGTGGTCTCACACATAATGCTGTTGCCCTACGTGTTTCATTGGCTGAAAGTTTTAATTATAGCTTTTTTTCTGACTGGTGACATGTTAAGTGCCCAAAATGTCAGGTTGAAGGTTGGGGGCTAATGATTTAACTAAAAATAACTCCAAAGGTGTTACTTATACTTGAGAAGGAACTCAGGGTGTTTTTACTTGTGTTTTCTGGGGATTTTTTCCCTTTGTTTTGGTTTCGTTTTTTTGTTGTTTTGTTTTGGTTTTAATGCAGCCTGATTACGACAATTTCATTTGACATAAGTAGAGGTTATACTTTAGATGGACCATCGCTTATACCAAACCATAAAAAATAATTCTCACCACATTTCATGCACTATCCAAGGTACTTTGATTCTATTTTACTAGTTATTTTCTTTTCAATGTGGCATTTTGTTCCTTTAAAGTTCAATGACATAAAAGAGCCCTCTGCTGAGCTGACACAGCTGCCTGGCAGGACCACCCCGCCCTCCTTGAAAGACCAAGTCTCTTGCTGCCTCTGGTAAGACGTCCACATGCCAAGTCTTCCCTGGGGTTGTGGCAGTAACAGCTCATCCCCTGCCGCTGCTGTCTTCGGGGTGTTGCGTTACGCTGTCCTTTCTCCTTCAAATGTTGAGTGTGATCTTGGGCATTTTGTTATGTTTTCCTTTCTCTCTGCCAAAAAGCAGAAAGAATAATATGCTAGAGGATGGTCACTCCAGTGTGTTAAAGCAAAACAATGGACTAATGTACTTTTGAAGACAAGAGTGGCTCTGAGCATGGATGGAGCGCTGGCAGGGCGATGAGAGAGGACTCTGCTGCGGACAATGAGCGAGCCCTTTGTTTCCCATGAGCGCCTTAGCTGCTGCAAACACAAATATTCATTGCAGAAGAGATGGCAGCAATGTTTTCAGCTCACACAGAGCGGGCTGTATCTTCTCTAGGTGAATTTATGAAAAGTGTATATGTGTATGTTCTTATACAGTAATATAATAATGGATCCCTTATTCCTGAGAACATGAATGAGTGCTAAGGAGAAGAGTACGTCATCGTATCTTATGACGTGGGGGAAGGAAACTCTAGGCTAATTAGCAATGATATTTTTAAGGAGAAATTATTTCAGCCTCATTTTTTTCATTAAATGTCTTTGAAAACATGGAGCTCCCTCCTCTGCAGCGCTCTGAAGAGCCCAGTGTTTGCTACCACTCCTGAGCTCCCGACGAGGGACTAGGGACTGCAAAACCAGCGTGCACTTTCCATGCTCTCACACATGTCTTTCAGGGGTGCGACAGTTAGAATGAGACACCTTTATTTTGATGTTCCTCTCTTGGCAACAGAGTTAGGTTTTTTGTTGATAGTTTTGTCAGAGGTTGTTTTGTAGTGCTAAGGTTGCATTACTTTGTTTTCTGAAAGTCTTCTGTACTTTGTGAACTAAGCTAAAAATAAGCTTAATCATCAGAGGATACATTTCATAGGGACTTGAGCTTCCCAAGTCTTCATATATTTAATGAAACATGAAGCACAGCTGTTGATGTACAGATGAGAAGCTTGTTATGTTGTTGCCAGTCTCCTGTGTTAGGCAGCTCCTAAAATCAAAACAGAAGTTTCATATTTTAGAATGCTATGCTTTGGGGGGTTTTTTTTCCTATTTGAAAGGGCACAGGAGGAATAAAAGAGAGCCATGCCAGTCCTATGAATAAATTGTTCTCTGTTTTTGACTCACTGCAGGAACTGTCTGTGTGAGAGGAGAATTGTTTGTTATGAGTTGTCCCATTTAAGCCTAAACGTTATGCCTTCGGTTGGACTTCTCCCATGTCCTTCCACTGCTCTTTTCGACCATAAGAATCCATATAACTCACACCGCCTCCTGACGTGCAGAGCTACAGTATGCCTCGTGCACGTCTGTCTGCCGCTGGTGGACTCTGGGAGCGGGAATGGGGAAGAAGCAAGAATGTTTCTTCTTTCTTTCCCAGGTGGAGATCTTCATCGCTACTGCAGGCCATCCCAGGCACCACAGACCTCCCTCAGGAGGGTGTGCTGCAGGCTTGATGGCCGCTGTAAGGAGAGGTCTCATCAGCGGGTGCTTTCCTTTTCCTGTGGCCAAGGCTGGCACCTCTGGCAGTTCAGTCTTTGTAACCCCGCCTGTCAAGCTGAATGGTTACGCTTTCCCACCGAGGCTGACAGCTTGGTGTATGTGAATGTGTGAACTGTGCTGTAGTCATTCACACCTATCGCATGTGTTAAATGGAAGTGGAGAACATAAAATTAGGTTGCTTTGGTCTTCCTAACACTTCCCTATTAAATTTAAATCGGCACTGAGCCCTTTCAAGTAACTTACTTTTACCAAAATGTGGAAAACCTGTGTGAACCGATGCCTTTGTTTGGTCAAACGGATCCGACCTTGGCTCTCCTGGAGATGCGCGATGTAACCAGAGACACCTTTAGCCTGTGTCTTTGTGCAGCATGAAGTAGATGTTGGAATTGTGCTCTTATCTGGGGGCTTGGTGATGTTTTGTAACATAGGTAATAGCTTGAGAGTAGCCATGTGATCTGTAATCTAGCTTCATAATTTCAGCAGCAGCTTTTTTTTGACCATCTCAGAAATAGAACCCCAGATCTTCTGGAGGACCTTTAGGTTACAGAAACCACAAATAGTTTTTCCATACATATTTCTTCACTTCCCCTGCGTAGCATTTACTGATGGCCTCAGCAGACTATATGTGCTGTCTGAACGTGTGTGTGCCTGAAATTTCATTCACAGTTACTGTGCTGTAAGTGCAGCCTGGTCTGGGGCTTGGCTATATTTTCTATGTTCCAGCCCCAGCTCTGTAAAGCTTTGGAGTAAAATTTTACTCCTTCTTTCTCTGCTTTCAAGTATGTAAGAGAATTAAGCTCACCCAGCTCATAGGAGTATTTTGAAATGTTCATTTTAACTTCTTTAGCTTTGGAAATATAAAAAACTGTATAAACATGTATGGTCTTTATTTTAAAAGATTCAGGCTATATAAATGCTAATTTCTATTCTTGTTATTTTGTAGTGTGTTTATTAGTCGTACAGTTGGGGTTTATGGATAGAGCCCTCTTTGAGATGAGACAAAATGGTTCTAGTAGCAAATGGAGATTAATTTTTTTAAGTGAAAAGAAATTACTTCACAACAAAGGGATTGTCTTCGCTCCAGAGCTGCTATTTGTGTCCTGAACAGCCCTGCTTGAATTTTTCAGGTTCAGAACAATTCTGGGAAAAGCTGGCGATTAGGTCAGAAGGACGAAAGATTTCTGTTGCTGACTCTGCTGTTGATTTCTCTATCTGTAAGATGGCATTAATGATCTTTACTAATGAGCACTGATAGCTTAGTGGAGCACTGTACCACAGACTCTGG
The DNA here is from genome assembly GCF_000687285.1 of Phaethon lepturus. Classification (NCBI taxonomy): domain Eukaryota; kingdom Metazoa; phylum Chordata; class Aves; order Phaethontiformes; family Phaethontidae; genus Phaethon; species Phaethon lepturus. The sequence continues at coordinate 43,325 of NW_010542608.1, forward strand.
ATAGAAGTAGCTGCAGAAGCACGTAGTGAATAGTGGTAACTGGTACTTTACTGTAGCCAGGTTCTCCAGAGCAGCCCTGCTGGCTGGCTGGACTGTCGCGGCAGCATCAATCCTGACCGGGCATCCTGGCTGCAGGCAGTCCAGTCAGCCGTTCAGGCAGCTTGGTCACTAACAGCCTTGTTTCTGCCACATGCATTTACATTATTGCTGTGTTGCTAACATGTATGGTGGAAGGGTTGTTGCCAAGTTGGGGATACAAAAGGTCAGTGTCCTTGAGAGAACAGCTGGTAATTAACATGTCTTTGTCTTTCAGAGATGAGCGAAATCAGTCAATCATTGTCAGTGGGGAATCTGGAGCCGGAAAGACTGTCTCTGCTAAGTACGCCATGAGGTACTTTGCCACAGTCAGTGGATCTGCCAGTGAAGCCAATGTTGAGGAGAAGGTCTTGGCCTCCAACCCTATCATGGAGGTAAGAGAGCTACTGCACTAAGCCCCACCCTCCAGCTGCGGTTATTATTCTGGGGCTAACATAAGCATTCAATAGAGGGAGCAATCCATACTTTTTTTTAAGGCTCAAAGAACCTAGAATAAATTTAAAATAAATAATAATAAATAAATAAATAAATAAATTTTAAAATTTTGTTTTTAATCTATTTACGAGGAGGTGCCTTAGGCATCATTTTGTGTAGTATTTCTGAAAGACTGAGAGAAGACTGGAGGCAATGTTTCAGTACTGTTAATGTGTTTCACATAACAAAGTAATTTTTATATAAATACTGCTTTAAATCTATTCAGCTTTGTAACAGTGGTAGTTCCCAGACCGCTGGCCAAATGCAAGCGCAGAAGACTTTTTGTGCGTAAAATTGCAAAGAGGATTAAAACTTCTGGTCTTACACATCAAACATGTACATCACGCAGTGGGGCAGGTAGATTATACTTGGAAGTGAAGAGAGTTGTTCAGTAAAGCAAATGTTCAATTTTAGGAAATGCGATTACAGAAGATAGACTGAGAAAGCGAAGTTACATGAAGTGCACACAGTTTCTTTCAGAGGGGAAAAAGACAACTGAAGATGTAATTTTGCTATAATTACCTCAGACTAATGTTTCAGTTCTGGAAATTGGTGTAACTAACTGTAGTCAAGTCCCAAAGCCCTTGGCTTGGGAGTGTAGGTGGCTTGGGTGCTGGTGATAGACCGTGAGATAACATGTACAGTTGCCTCCTGCTTCAGGATCTCTGTTCTCTGGAGAGCTCAGGAGGTGCTGTAATTCTGCTGTTGTGGCCAAACAGAAAACATTTCTTAGGCTCTGAATTGTTTTTTGTGTCTTTGCCTACATGTCTAGATTCAAGTTGTAGCTGAAGTTAAGGAACTATGTTAAGAAATGATTAATCAGAGAGACGCAGTCTTGGGGGAATACCTTGAGAGAAGTAGCACTGTCCATGGGCACAATAAGTCCAATGCGCACGCCCATTGGACAACCTAATAAAATGCTTAGGACAACTGATGCCTTGGCAGATGTTTAGCATCTCTATGCAATAGTGTGACGTTTGGATAGACATGAATTAAACGGAGAGCGCGCAGTGAAATGTGAAATGCAAAATGCTGCCATTGTTTTCTTTCTCAGGTATTTTTAAAAATGGGCTATGCTTTATTCCTTCTTTCCTTCTGGCATGAGGAGTTCATGATACTCAAACTATAGCTGCCCCATCACAGTTGTGTGTGTTCTGTTGCAAGGTAATCGTGCCTGGTTTGTGGTGCTGGGGGGTGTTTTGCAACTGTTTTGTGGGATAAAACAAGCTGTGCCACGATGGGCAGCGGGCTCTGCTGTTGAGGGGTCCAAATGTCCAGCTATGGGAGGAAGCCAGGGGAGCTGAGCCTTGCCTTGAGCTGCACCTACCCCAGCGGGAGCAGGCTGGGCCCTGGGGAGCCATGGCAGTTTTGCAGGCGTGAGCTCATCCCGGAGTACTCCTTTCACTGCTCCAATGTTTGCAGTGTCATACCATCGTTGGCCAGGTTGAGATTCGGTGCATGGCTAACAGGACCGGGGGTGCCAAACGCCCCTCCTGCCTTCCCCTGCACACCGCAGAGGTGGTACCTGGGGCCTAGCAGGCGGCCCCGTCCTCACCGCCTGTCTGCTAAGTGACGGCTACCGCAAGAGATTCGGCGGGATGGGTCGGGTCTGCAGTTTGCTATTTGTTTGCTGAGTGAAATACAAACCGTCTACAGGTTTCCCTGTGCCACTTCTTTTGTTTGGTCTCAAAACCTACACAAACATCCTTCGCTCTCACTTCTTGGACCCCACCTCCCAATTAGTGGCCATCACCTTTACCACTAATTGTCTGATTTAATTTCCAAAGCAAGGAAATTTAAATTAAGGACCAGAAATTAACTTCTAATCCACTAAAAATCTAAATAGATGGTGGTGCTTTATCTTTATTTTCTAGGCATAACAACAATTTCACGAACCTGGGTATATCTAAAATTTAAAATACTTTAAAAATTGTTATAATTGGATGAAAGTTATGCTTTTAACTTCAAACACATGAACTTTAAGTGAGCTTTAGAGTGAGTGTTGTGAAATCTGGTGTTGAGATGGAGTCTAGAACAGCAAAATTAATGTTTCGAACTCTGCAGTTGATAAATCAGCAGAAACACAAATTAACCGATGTAGATTAGGAAGAAAATGAGCAATTCATTTTAGAAACAGGAAACTCCTCATTTGCTAAATTGCTAATAAAATCTTAGCTTTGGACAACCTAAACATCAGCGTTGTATGAGCTACCATCATTGGTGTCAGAATTTCACATCATCTTTGCCTACTAAGTAGTAGTCAATAACTCTGTACAGTTTTCCTATTGCAAATTTAGGAATTGTCAAGTCTTAAAACACATCTTTTACATGCAATTTCCTGCCTTTCATTCTTTCTTGCCCTGTATAGCTACGTGAATTGTACAGCTTAGTATGTACTCTGGTAAGCAATCTTATAATACCAAAGACTTTAACTGTTATTTTTTAAGTAATACCTTTCAAAGTAGTAATTGGTTTCTGAAAATATTGTAATATTATATTGCTACCACCACCACCACAATATATGACAGTAGCAATAATTTTAAAAGACAAGAAATGCGGTTTGAGTATGTTCAGTTTGAATGAATTCAGTATTTCTTAGAACTGCAGAGATGCAATTTGTTCTTGTATCCTTTATAGCAACCATTCATCTGATACCGCTTTGACATCTGCTCGGTTGGGCGTGCGTGATGCTGCTGCTGTAATGGGGTTTCTGAAAGTCTAATCCCCGCTTCCCGTGCTGTACCCGGCTAACCCTTACTGGCCTTCTGTTTACAGATTTGGAATAGCGATACTCAGCATTGCTATTTGCTCTCATTTGTTTTCCCCAAGTTTTAGTTCAGTACAGACTTCCTGTGGATGGCTACGTGAACTAGGACACTAGGACGTAGACGCAACTCTGTGCTCTTTAGTTATGGTGCACTTCAGAGTTAGGTACTTGATAACATACGCACAGTGGCATATGATAAAAGGCAGCGCTCTGTATCTGAACTGCACCAAATGCCATTCCTTTTGGTACAGGGATACCATTAGGATTGTTCTGGAAGATGAATTACTGTATGATGTCTGAAACATGATCTCACTGAGAAGAGAAAATGCTTTTCTTTGAAGTTCAGCATGTTGTGATTTGCATGCCTTGAATTCTGATATATCCAGCTGGTACCTGTCGCAGGGTGAATCCTAACACTGATGGGGTAAGGCAGAGGCACACCAAGACCATTTAGGAACCACAGTCATCATTTTTCCTGGGTATCCCAAGACCATGTACTATAGAGGAAATACATTAAATATTGTGTATGAAGCTGTATTGAATTAATCTAAGAAAGTTAGAAATTAATCACAGGGCAGCATTGAAGACTCTCTGAGTCAGTAACCAAGCTGCTATGGAAGGGATTCAGTTTCAGGCAAATGGCAGGAGTCTGTACATTTTATAGGCATGCAGTAAATATTTTACGATGATGTGTTCGGGGAAGTATTTTGGAATTGTGGTTGATTATGGAGTAATAATAATAAACTGCTAGCCAGAGAGACTACAGGGGCTGTTTGCTGGTCTGTGGGTTTATGGTAGGTAGACTTACAAAGGATGCAAGTACTATACATATATCTGTACACATACCTATATGAAACTATACAGTGTGAAATAATTGTTATAGTTTTATTAAGTACTTAGAAGAAATCTGGGTGTATGTGAGCATTCTGAGACTCTTTAATTCCTTTTAAAAGACTTCAGAGCAATAAAGGATTTTTAGCTGGCAAATTAGACTATGTGAAAGTGAAATAATTGCTAGGAGGATCAGCTCCCTATCTTGTGTTAATGAAATAACCGTATCTATCTTGATGTAACTTGCTGACTGGGCGGAGATTGTTCTTTATTAAATTCTTGATTATTTTGAAACCAGGACAAAATTAATGTTGTTAAGCGTTAATGAGCCATGTAGATGATGCAATAGTTTTAATAATTTCTAAAAGCTGTTTAACCTTTACAATATTCCCTTTTTTCAGTCTATTGGAAATGCCAAAACTACAAGGAATGACAACAGCAGTCGCTTTGGGAAATACATTGAAATTGGTTTTGATAAGAGGTATCGAATCATTGGTGCTAACATGAGAACTTACCTCCTGGAAAAATCAAGAGTGGTGTTTCAGGTAATACTGATGCAATCTTCTTACTGTATATTTGTGTAACTATGCTAAAAAAGAATAATAAAAAGCTATCGCTTGCTGATACTAGTTACTTCTCCTAAGCGTTGGCTGTAATAATGTATTTGTAATATAACACATTTTGGGAGGGGGGAGAAAAGGAAAACCAAGTTACCCCTTCATTATATGACTTATTTGTAGTTCTAAAATGTGTATTAAAAAGACTGTGCATTTAAACATGAAATCGTTTCGGTGCACTACTAGATATGAATTTGTGCTTACCATAGTATTATAGAATAGGGCTTCAAAACCGAAGAGCTCTCTGTTGTGGTTTGTTTGTTGCTATCTTAGCTCACTTTCAATCTTGTTAAAACCCACTGCTATGACAATAATTATGAATGAGTCTTAATTGCCATTATTTAGGCAAATGAGGAAATGTAATTTCATCTTTCTTGAACTCTCTTCATTTTGCTATTTCATACTTGAACCGATCCACAACCTTTTTGTCTCCCACACTTCCTCTCCATCTTTGCCTACCTTATAGTCTAGAGCTCAGTAAAAATGGACTTATCCTTGACTGGCTGCCTAAAGGTATAAAGTAAATAATTACAGTTTGCATTATGTAGGGTATTGTTGTATATTATTGTTGTATATTTTAAAAATAAGAGACACTTCTTGCACATGGTTTAGCTGGAAGAGAGTAGTTTTTTCTTTTTTTTTTCTTCATTTTGAAGTTATGGAATTTAGAGCTCTTAAATTCAGAATTACGGTGTTGGTCATGAGTCATAAGCTGTGTTTGTCCTTCATTTTAAAATTCCAGCTTTGTCTTGTCAAGAAAGATACTCCCTTCACCAGCTTACTATAAATGCTGAGGCAAATGGTATTAGTTATTTCTGGAAAATGAAAAGCTTTTAAGTATGATCATTTGACCCACCCATAGAATCCTGATCTATATTTAATAGTAATCCACAGACCTGAAAAGTTAGATTGTACATTTTTTTTTTTAAATTAAGATGTCTGCATGCTTCTTGCTGTTGAAAATGGATTAAATTAAATTAATCAAGAAGGAAATCGTAGATGCTGATTTATATTTCCTTTTTCCATGCCGCTTCTATGCTCTTAATGTAATGCTAGAGAAAACATTAAAAATAGTAATTCTTTTCTACTGATGGTTGTTTCTGGCACTTAAGTTGCAAAAGGATAATAAATTCCTTTCTTTTTAAAGGCAGAAGAGGAGAGAAATTACCACATCTTTTACCAACTTTGTGCCTCTGCAGCATTACCTGAATTTAAAACTCTACGGTTAGGTATGAAATTCACATTCATTGTGTTGTGCTATTGTAGGTACAAAGCAGCATCTCTGAGCTTTTTGAGCTATAGAACCGAAAGAAGAACTGCTGGCTTTTAAATTCTAAACTTTTAAACCTTCAAATACTAAAATGTATTGGAAAATAACTGAAATGGCAGATCTCAGACTTTGTGTTTTTTAGATAAAATAAAAGTATTAGATTTGTTTATTCAGCCTACTCTAATACACTGCAGTTGTACTCACTAGGACTTACTATGTCCTGGATTCCAGAGCAGCTTTCCAGTGGCAAGGGTGAAATTCTCTTTTCTTGGTCTTTTAAAACCTTTTTACCATGGCTCCAGCTACTAGAGAATTTTACCATTTCTGGTATAAGCACCTGAAAAGGTTATTTTGCATCTGCATACTTTCACTTGGGATGTTACCAACAATTACTTTGCCATCTCTGCTAGCCTGGTGATCACAAAACTGATCAGTGAAATGTTTCATTTTTCAAATTAAAATGTTGATGAAGGGATGGTTTCTCATTTAACAGGAACTGGTACTTTGTAAAAGAAAGGCACGATGATGACTTTGGGACAGACAACCACCTTATAATTTCTAAAATTCAATATAAATTTCAGTGCTTCAGTATATTTTTAAAAGTTAGCTTCATAGTGGGAAAACTGCACAGCCTGTCAGTGCTGATTTCTGAAATATCTTTCTGGTTTTAAAGTGTTTCTCTGCTCTCCTGCACCATCCTGGCACATTCAGGATTCACATCTGCTGACACAGGAAAGAAATGAACTGATATAATTATAACTAAAGAAGCCATTTAGCAGACTCCTCTTTCAGCATTCTTGAAACCTTAGCAGATCAGAAGAAAACGAGTCTGTTACTGCAGCTGGAAGCATGCCACTGAAACCATAGGAATTACACAGTACCCAGGGAAGCTACTGCTTTCTCAGTGAAGCCCAGTGCTGTCCCCAGAGTGGTATGAAGCTACCAGTTCTCCAACCATGACTTCTCAGCCAGAACAGATCACAGATACTCATCAGACTGCATGAGACCATAAATTAGAAATGAGAAGAAAATAGGCAAAATAGATTTTTTTTTTTTTTTTTTTAAATATCCTGATGCAATAATAGCATAGTAGTATCTGCCACATAATTCCAAAGTGCTGCTGCTGTCAACTCTGCACCTATCACTTGGGTGGTTGGCTCGGACTTGGAGAATAATTGCTTCCAAAGCGATTATTCCACAAGTGTGGAAGTCTGAACCAAGGTTGCATAGAGAATATGCTTGAGGGCCTATTATCGGGACCAGGTAGCTTAAGAATACTTACTTGCACTGTTGAATCTTGAAAAAATTCTTTTCCAGAATAACAGGGACTATAAGCCAGAAAGCAAAAATAGGTTGATGTATTTCAAATCATGGATTTTGCTAAGACCAACTTATTCATTACACAGCTTTACAGATGTGCTGTGAATTTCTGTGTCAGTGTGTGTAAAAGATTTGTTTTTTTTCTTACAGGGAATGCAAATTACTTTCACTATACAAAGCAAGGTGGAAGCCCTGTAATTGACGGTGTCGATGATGCTAAGGAAATGATAAACACCAGGCAGGCCTGCACTTTGCTAGGTAATTTGTAAAAAACAGTCACATCTCAAATCCAGTATACTCGGTATACTAGCAAGTATTTTCTATATTGTTTGTGTATATTTTCTTCATACTCTGTTGTGTTTAAAATGAGGAGAGTTTGATAAACTTGGGGACTGAGATGTTTTTATTGCATTAAGAAGGTATTTATATTGCAGCAGAATCACATATCCAGTGTATGAGGAGCATGCATTATATGAACATAAATGGTGGATCCTCTTCGCGTAGCATATACAGCATTGAAAGTCATTGACAAAGCACTTTGGAACAGCAAATTAAATAGTTAATTTTAATGGATTTTTTTTGCATCTGATTGTGAAATGTTTTTAATAGAAGCAGAGCCAAGCAGTACTGTCAAATGCCAAAGTCTCTGAAAAAAACACACGACAGTCACCATTTTTCTCTTTTTAATAAAATTTTTCATCAACTGCAGCTCGTGGTTCTTTATTTCTCTCTCCATTCAAAATGATTTATTCATCATTTTTCAGGGATTAGCGATTCCTACCAGATGGGAATTTTTCGAATCCTTGCTGGCATCCTTCACTTGGGCAACGTGGAGTTTGCATCTCGGGATTCTGACAGCTGCACTATTCCTGTGAGTCATAGATGAGCTGAAGGGCATGGTTTCTACTCTGACAGTTCTGCCTTCTGCTTGCTTGCAGGGATCTCTTCTGAAAAAGATTAGCAATATAAAAACGCAAGCAATGTGTTTATTTCTAATTTGTTAACATTTTCACAGTTCTTTTTGCAGATGGATATAACTCTCCTCAGTTTAGAGGCTTTAGACAGTACTCTCTTTATTATGACAGTGTCCGCCTTAATTTTGTTTCAAAACTGTAATTGATCTGTCCTAGAAAAGTCTACCAGACAGGCTAGCTTTGAAGTCCTGCTCAGGTGTCTAGATCTTCATATTCCCACATGAATACGTTCCCTGCATTTACTGTGGTAAATGCTTTACAGGATGGTTTGTGTATTTTTTTTTTAGATGCCAACATGGCCTAAATAATTGTAAAGCAAACGCTTTGCAAAGTCATCTGGGATGTCTAGACATGAGCATAGGATATACAGATATGATTTGTGTGACTCATCTAGGTGTTGTGGTTTTTTTATCAGTCCTTTTTTACCTTTGTGGAGGTCAGCAATGAGGACTGTGTAGTCTGATCTGAAAAACACTTCCTCATTCGGTGGGGACCAAGGCTTCTTACTGAAGTCTGTATTCTGGAGATGAGAAACAAAAAAGATCTGGCTTGTCACTCTTCTCTTCCTTGAATTCACAAGGGACCTGTTTCTCCTTTTGCCTTTCCTTGAATGTCTACTGCTGGACTACCCAGCCTTCATCCTTCTTTTCAAATAGTAGTAACAGTTGCAGGGTTTTTTTCTCACTTTACTATCAGTCTCTCTCTGAAGAACCTGTAGTAGCAGTTTCTGGAGCTGAGACAACAGGTACTTTATCAGGTCACAGATGATCAGTGTGCCTGGTCTGACACCATCTGTCCATGGGATCTAATGAATAGCTGCTGTGAAACCACAGCCATAGTCTGGCTCTTTGGTGTGTCTTCAGAAGGTTTTCACTACAAGGAAAGCATCATTTAACGATCACAGGTAGAAAGCTGATGAGCCCCAGGACATGATGAGCTAGCCTGTGTTATAGTGGGTATCTCCAATGCAGGAATCCCACTGAATGAGCTGGTACAAAGCTGCAAGTTCCTGTGCAATCCCATCCTGATGTGGTAAACATCTAGCAGGCGGTGGTAAATGTCTGCTCAACGGCATCCGCTACCTGAGCCAGGCTGTTCTCTGACAATAGCCATGTCATTGCAGAGCTCTGTCACCATGCAGAGTGGTCTTCCTGGGAAGTGCTGGTGTGGTGATGCAATGGTGGTGCTGCAGGGAGCTCAGCGAAGGGCTCCGCGTGGTGCTGTGTGAATGAATCGGTTTGTTTAATGTCAGCTCGAGTAACCCTAATGTGACAGTCTTTTGTGCAGTGTTCATTATTATTGTTACTTTATTATTGTCTTCTGAGCCAGTTAAAGTGGTATGGCTAAACGGAAAGAAGATGTGCTCTGTTAACTGGATTTTGGAGGTGTAACAGCACTGCCAGGGGATCTGTATGCTGTGAGGACTGGAATAAGCCCTGGAGAAGTCAGAAGGACATGGAAATAGAAAGATAAAATACCAGTACCCTGAAGCTACTGGGCATGTAGTAACAGTCCCCTGTAATCTGTCCTTGTCAAGACGCTGCTTGTCAGCATGTTGTTGAGCCACTGGGTGCAAAGTGAACGTGATGAGGAAGTAGTGTTCAGGGAGTTGCTTAGGAGGAAAGACCTGTCTGTCCTCCTTGATTTCTAGCTGTTGGTTTGTTTGTTAGTCACAAAGTGTAGTATCTTAACCCATTGGGTGGTAAATGCACTGCACAGATTTTTATGCAGGAATCTTATATACCCATCTCAGTGTGCAAGCCTTGCTAGTTGATTTTACCTGGTTAAACAAAGGTCAGTTTTTTCACTTGTACAGTCCAATTTGAGAGTTAGAGAACATCATTTGTGTACTCTAGTCTCCTAATGTTTGTCTCCAGAATTCACTGAGAAAATACTGTGTTAGATACTGAGACCAGAGCACTAAAGCCGTTCTGCATTTCTTCCTCTTCGTTCTTGGCTTGGGCTGCAATGGCCCATTGCCCGTCACTCCCTGCCGTGGATTGTATACGAGCAGACGAGAGCACCACTCGAGAGCTGTAGCCCATTCTGTCCCCAGCCCACAGCTGATGTCCTGTTCTCTGCATTTCTCTAGTTTTCTTCACACAAAACTGAGACAGGTACAAGAATTCAAAATACCAAGTGCATCCCTGCAAAGCTACGTGATTCATTTTTGCGAAGGTAGCAGGTTCCCTACGTGGGGCTTTTTGGTGAACACAAGTATAGTAAAATGCCTTTGGGGAAACTGTGATTCACTAATTTACTTCAGCAATGTGGATGTGATAAGTGGGTAGGGAACCTGTTAACATTTTGAAGGAGGAAGAGCTGAGGAGGCTGCTGTTGCTGCTTATTGTTGGATCGCTGCAGGCAGGCCGTTCTTATTGCATGATTGCATATGTGCTATTGTTAATAATGTTTCAAGACCTAACGAGATTGTTTTTATTAGCCCAAGCATGAACCCCTCACCATCTTCTGTGACCTCATGGGTGTGGAGTATGAAGAGATGGCCCACTGGCTTTGCCATAGGAAGCTCGCAACTGCCACTGAAACCTACATCAAGCCAATTTCTAAACTTCATGCCATCAATGCCAGAGATGCACTTGCCAAACATATCTATGCTAATCTCTTTAACTGGATTGTAGATCATGTGAACAAAGCCCTTCATGCTACTGTAAAGCAGCATTCTTTCATTGGAGTGTTGGACATTTACGGGTGAGTCTTTTTGTCAGAGATGTGACACCTATTACATAATTACCTTACAGCAAAGCGTCTTTGTCTTTATCATGTAGTGCTGCGTGGATTACACAAAAAACCCCAAACCTTTAGCAGCTGCTTATTCCAGATGAAGGAAGTAGGTGTTTAGTTTTGACATACTGTCTAAGATCTTTGTCTTGACTTTCAGGTTTGACATTTGTAGTGGGATTTCAGATTTTTGCTGTTGGTAGTTCCTTTATTTTTGCAGTGGGGAAAGTTAGAAGGGAATTGTCATCTTATGGCTCCTCCAGGGTGGCACTTCTAGAGGAGACAAAGATAACTAACATGCTCTTCAGGAACATCAGTCCTTTCCCGTGTTCCTCATCCTTGCCTAAAGAAGGAGCGTCACTGAATTGCCTGTGTTCTGCAAGTTGCCATTTACCTATGTGCTTTGTTACTTGATTGTGGTTGTTTGTGCCCGGAATAATGCAGTGACTTTGACTGGAGGGAGGGAATTTATAATTATGGGGTCATTTAATCTGTTTTTTTCACTGCACTAGTAATTTTTGAGTATCTGCATATTTTAGATTTGAGACATTTGAAATCAACAGCTTTGAACAGTTCTGTATCAACTATGCCAATGAAAAACTGCAGCAGCAGTTCAATATGGTAAGTAGAAAATGACTGGCATTTCCTCTTCCCTTTCCCCTCACCCAGGTCCATCCTGCTAATTGGGTCCCCAGTGGTTACAATGAATTCCTTCAGTCTATTAACCAGCTGTCCTGGCCGTGGGCTTTGGTGGATGGGGAAAGATCGACTATCTCCTAGAAATAGATTTTATGACTAACTGCTGCTCTGGGACTATTTGAAATTCCGATCACAGTAACAATTATAAGATAGAAGCAGTGCTTGGCAATTAAGACCCTGAGATTGTCTGTCGATGAGAGTGCAGTGTGGATGAAGTTGGAGTTAGCTGTGTCTCCGTAACCTCCAACGGGAGCCTGTGCACGGGCAGCAGAGAGCGGGGCTTTACTGCTGGAAATCTGCCACCCACGCTTCCTCTCCTGGCATCATTTTTTGAGGGTTTTCAGCCGCATCCTGAAATTGATGACTGACGTGTGGCAAGAGGCGCCTCTTCCCCCTCCTCCAGAGAGATCACGATTCTCTCTCTCTCTCCTCTCAGCCCTAGTGACGTTTGTAATTATATATCTTACCTGCGTAACGATGAGGCAAGTTATTTATGCCAGGTCTGTTGCTAGGCTGTGCTGCAGTACAGGAATAGCTTTGAACTCTCTTTATGAGCGTACCTCCATGGCAGTGTGCTCATCCCGCTCGCAGGACCGGATCCCCCTGTGCCATTATTCATCCCAGCAACAGGGATGCGTGTCGGCAAGTAAGTCGGGTGCTGGAGCGGAGGCTGGGCTTTCCAGCCCCAGCGTTCCCTTTCTGTGCTGGTGGTGCCATGGCTGGCTTCATCTCTGTAAGCGGGATGTCATGACTGCTAAGTGCAAGGTATCTTGGAGTTTCTTCAGCTCTATAGCAAAAATATAGTCGCAGTAAGAATTGTAAAGGTTCGCTTCTTTACTACAGATCACCATCGCCGTGTTTCCTTCCCTCTCGTGCTGTCGCTGTAAGCACTTGTCTCACGAAGGATGGGGCAATGGGGCTTTTGGGTTGATCCCCCGCCAAGTACCAAAGCGCTGGCAGACCCATTGGGCTACCATGCAGCTACACAGGGTGGAAGTTGTTTTAAATTAAAGCCCCGTGTCTGTGGCGGCAGCCAGCAAGCCTTCACGTGTCACCCAGCGCGGCACAAGCCTGGCTGCCCGGCCACCACTCGCGTCTCCACAGCCTGCCCGGCCTCCCTTCGTCTGCCTGACCACCCACAGCCTGTAAGGAAAATTAGGTCTGAAGACATTTTTCACCACATAATTGCTAATTCCTTTACAGTGGAGAAGTGGTTTTATGTTTTCTTTCAGGACTTAGGTTGGGTATGACTTGCCAATAAAACGCTACCATTGGCTTTCCTGTCAGGAATTAACTCGGCGTGTAACGCAGCCGTTAAGCGGTGGGGTGGGAACGGCTCCCGCAGGCGCCGTTAAGGAGTGCTGCTTTGGAAAGGATGGTGTTAAGCTAATGAAATAAAAGGGATAAACTGCTTTGTCAGGGTAGTTCTCTGCTGTCTGGCAGATGCGTGCCAGAGGGCTGCGAGGCATTTGTGGGCTTGTGCACTGAGCTCAGGGGCGGCTGCGGCTGGCTCCACGAATACAGGTGTTCGTGGTGGCCCCCCGAACCCTGCCCACAGTGCTGCTCTTTGCTGCTTGCTCGGGTATGCTCTGAGTTCAGTTCTGCCTGCCAGAGCAGTTAGTATGCATTAAAATTTAAATGAGAGATACAACATCATTAAAAATAACTGGAGTCAGCAGTCTTTTTGTTTTTAAAAAGAGTGCTTGTGCTACTAAGACCACAGTTCGCCTGTTTAATGTTGTCTTATCTTTTCTTCCTAAAGTTTTAATTCATCTCCTATGTGTGTTTCATTAAAACTGTGCAGGTTTTTTGTGATAATATTTTTGAATAAATAAACAACTAGATTGTTACTGATCTTCATATCAGATATTCCACAAAATTTTGCTTAAAGGATTTCTTGTGCTAATACTCGCAGAGTCATTCTTGCAGATTTTTGCTGAAGAATAAATTTTAATGCAGTGCGTCATCTTAAAAAAAAAAAATCCGCAACCATTTAAGAGAAAATGGAGCTCTGTTCTTCTACAAGGAAATGCTAAAGTATTTATAGTGAAATTTTACTTGAAATAAAGCAGTATTCATAACTTCAAAATCATAAACGCATGGCACATCCCACTTTATAAGTTGCTGTTCCTGCACTTGAGGCTTTTTCTGGGTTTTGTGTTGTGTTTTTTATAAAAGAAAAAGAGCTTATAGTAATTGTGGGACAATGTAATAAAAAGAAAGGATAAAATAGACCTTATTTGCAGAGAATATGGATGAGTTCTTTAATTTAGTCTGTTTTCTTTAGGCCAGGAAAAAAGGTTAATTTATTTTTCATACACTTACTTGTTGAAGTGTTTATTCAATTGAACTAGTATGTCACTTGACACCCTGGATTAATGTGCCAAAATGAATTCAAGTGAGAGTTTGATGTATTTATTCTGCATTTTATTTCACAGAAAACTATTTTCTTTTTGCCCTGTAGCATGTCTTTAAGCTGGAACAGGAAGAATATATGAAGGAACAAATACCATGGACCTTGATTGACTTCTATGACAATCAGCCTTGCATCAACCTCATAGAGGCCAAAATGGGAATCCTGGATCTGTTGGATGAGGAGTGCAAGGTATGTGTTCAAGGGCTTTCACAGAGAAAGAGGTCATCAGCCATCCTGCCTCTGGGGCCTCACAGGGAAAAGTAATCTACATACAGCCATCATTTTGACAGTCTGCTGTTGAAAGCATTTGGAGAACATACAAACAGAATTGGCAATTACAGGAGGAGAAAAAATGGGTTTAATCATGCTTTTTCCCCCCCCTCCTCTCCATCATGTATCTGTATCTGTTTCTGGCGCTCTGATTAACCTTTGTTTGGACTCTGTCAACTTTGTTGTTTCCTGAGTGCCGCAAGGACAGTCTTCGGTTCTGTCAGATTGCTCCAAATTGCCTCTCGCTTGGTGTGTCACTTTTTGTCTTTTATCTTAGTTTAAATTATGCCAAGCCATGTACAGGGGATGGCATGTGGTGTCTACTTCAGTGGAAACCCAGCGTGGGGTTCTTGTGTATCACAAAGCATCACAAGTAATCTCTAATGGTGGTGCATGGGTTCTGACCCACTGAGACACTGGTCAGCCAGAAAAAGTACCTTTTGGATCCCTGCCTTCGGGTGTGTGACACTGGAAGTGTTGTTAGCGTCGCATGTGTCACATAGCAGCTACACCTGCTGCTGGCTGTGCCAGATCCAGAGCGCTAGAAAGGCAAGTGCATAGCTGATTACTGGCTTCCTTGCTTATGGAAGTGCTGGAAATCCAAGAAGCTGGGAGTTTGAAAGCAAACCACAAAGTGTTGTCCCCCGTTGTCTTAGTTTCTTTTGCTACTTAAAAGTTCTCAAGACATTTTAAATGGCTGTGTGTTCTCTTCCGTAGATGCCAAAAGGGTCAGATGACACTTGGGCCCAAAAACTATACAATACTCATTTGAATAAATGTGCCCTCTTTGAAAAACCGCGTTTGTCAAATAAGGCTTTTATCATCAAGCACTTTGCTGACAAGGTAAGGACTTCTTCTCTGGTATCTCTTCCCGTGGCTGGTGTTGCAGAGCATGTGCGCGGGAGGGGATCCTGGTATGGGCGGCTGTTGCAGGCAGCGACTGGGTAGCAGCATCCCTGGCTCTACTCTGCTTCTTGCAAATTGTGTGCTTGCCGGTATGCCTGAGCAGAGAAGAAAGTTGTCCTGGCAGCTGTGCAGAGCCAGGAACACAAACGAGCTCCTGACTCCTGTCGCACACTGTAACCACTAACCATCCTTTTTCAAAACATGACAGCTTAGTGTATTTGCAATTCACAGCATAATTGTATCAAATCCCGTTATATATATAAGTATATATAGTTATATATCTATAGAAATACAAAAAATAGAAAATAATTTATCTCACTGTAGTTGTAGGCTAAAGCGCAACAACCAAATGGTGTTGGTTTGCTGCCATCTTAATGTGCAAACAGGAGGGAGGCTAACACACCCTTCTTGTTGCTGGAGCAGTATGTGCTGCTTCCACCCTCGCCTCTGCTGGTCCGTGAACAGCTATTTCTAGCAAACTGGATGAGGGGTATCTCAGTGGAGTGCATGGGTGGTTCCGCTCCCACAACGCATCGTCAAACTGAGCAACTCCTCAGGTTAAAATAAAATTTTAAAAAATTAAAATCCTATTTAAGGTAATTGTCCTGTTAAACAAAGAAGCTGCTCAGAATATTGTCATCTTTGTTGAAAAAAGTTTGGAGAAGCCTGGGATTCTTATCAGTAGGTCCATATGTGCTGACGTGGAGGTTGGAGACCTTTATTTGCCTCCACTTGATTTCCCCCAGGTTCTTGAATTTATGCGTAGAAGAGGGGTCCTGTTCCTGTTGCATTTAGTGTTACCTTAATGAAAGCAGCACAGACATCTCTGTAACTATTTAGATTAATGAGTTATTTGGTGGATGACAGAACAAGAAGGGCTTAATTGATATTTGAAAACAAGGCTTTCCTATGCCTGGTCTGAGCAGTGAGGGGCCAAGGAAAGCTAGAAGTGGCTCCAAGCAGGTGTTGGCAAAGCTCTAAGCTCTGATGCGCTGTGTGCTCACCTGAATGCATACGGACATCTTGAAGGAAAAAAAGTAGCTGTAGCTGGCAGGTTAGTAACCTCTGTGCGTTGTCTTCTCTGGGAGAAGGCAGAGGTTCTGCTGCCCTCTCCTGGCATTCTCTCCCGCAGTACGAACATTAATGGTACCCGAGGTGCTGTTCAGAGTGGGCTTTCAGTTTGGAGAGACCTTGGGGAGATCCTCTGTCTTCTTCCCCCCTCGGAATTTTTTGAAATGTTTCTCAGCTTGGGATATAGTGTCTTTGTGTAAGCACCGAGAGATGGCTGTGCCGAGAGGAAGAAGCAAATTGCTATAAGCGTCTGCTTTGTATTTTATAGTCTGGGCTTCTGCTCATACAAGATTGAAAAGTTAGCGTGAGACACTTCGAGGGTTAGCATGCTTATGTTAATTAATATCAAATCCTAAGGTACAGACTTTTGACAATAGTTTTTGGTTTTTGTTCAGCCTTGAATTAGGACAGTGAAATAAATACTAGGTTTTTATCTGACACTCTGGCTGTTCTTTGGCCATGGTCCGGGAGACTTCATGACCCTATGATAAAGGATTATTATGTATTGTCACAACATTCAGACTTTTTTTGCTCCTGGTGAAAATAGTATTTCTGAGTACAAATTGGGCTTTTTCATAATAAGCTGCAGGCAGATCTACTTATTGCCTCTCAGCTGATGAGATGAGATATTTTGTTCTCAGTTGCATCTGAATTTCACACAATTTTGCAGCCTTGGTAACTTCAGTGAAGGAGATGCTCAACACACATTTTGATTTTTTCACCTTTACATTAACCATTCAATCATGCTGTCTTACCACAAGCATCTCTCAGCAGTGAAATATCTCTGGTATAATGCAATAACAGTATTTATCTCTATATGTTTTAATGTTTTACGTTTTACTGGAAAGCACTCTCTTTGAGGAAAATCTATATTTAACAAAGATGCCCTTGGGAGCTGATATTTTCAACATCCCCAAGCATTCTCTGGTTTAAATGTGAATGTTACAGCTGGTGAATTCTATGCAAAATATTCTTATTAAATACTTTTAATACTTACTTTTTTGTAAAATGATGTTTTCAGGTGGAATATCAATGTGAAGGCTTTTTGGAAAAGAATAAAGATACAGTTTATGAAGAACAAATTAAGGTCCTAAAATCAAGTAAGGTTAGTATAAGGATTTTTTTTTCTTCTTCTGCAGTTATGAATCCTTGAACTAAAGGTCAAATACATTTTCTTATAAACCTAGGAAATGTTTCTCCCTTAGTACCAGATCAACTGAAATTGAACATAGTTTGTATTTTACTTGGCTATCTGTATGAATTTAGAAAGTCCTGTAGCCTGATTTTGCTCCATGTGAGATCGACCTATATTTAGCCACTGATTTCACTGTTTGGGTTTTTTGGTTGTTTTGTGTTTTTTTTTTACTTTTCACAAAACTGTGCTATATTTTCTGTAAAGGCATCAAGGATGTCTACTATACTATAGTAGTATAAGAAGGCTTAGCAGTTAAGCCCTTAATTTTGTAATCTGAAAACAGAAGCTCTTGTTTCTGCCCTGACAATTGAGCAGAAAATTTCTGGAGGAGAGGCAATTTCTGTTCCAGAAGCAAAATGAGAGAGGAATGAAATGTATAGGCCCTAAGGACATGAACCAGAATTTACGGATTCTTGCTTTCTTGATATCTATGAAAGAAAGATAACATCTGAATTGAAAAATACTGCATGAAGGAATAGTATAGAACAGGCCTTCAGTGGCATCATCTGCTTTTTTTTAATGGCAAAAATGCTAGTTGTGCTCTTCTGAAATGTAAAGGCAATTAACTTGACATTGTGCTGCGATGACTGTTGGGAATTTGCTAGCTTTAGTGGCCCAGGAAGCTGGATATCAAGGACAGGCTATTTTAAATTACGCTGTTCTATCAGGAAGACCAACATTTTTCTCTTCTGTTTCTATTCTGAGCAGATACATAAAGCTAAAGGATTAAAACATGTAGTATAATGAAATACTACGGCAGACTTTGTGCCGAGAGAAGTGTTGAAGGGGTGTGAGTGAAGCCAGCCGCTCTGTGTGTGGCATCCTCGGGGCGCGGGCAGGGGCCAGTGCCCGTCTGGCTCTGGCTGTGCCCTGGCGTGGCAGCGCGCAGTGCAGGCGTGCTCCGGGGGATGTGCTCCAGTCAGTAAGGGACGATGCGGATGCAGCTGCCGTAAGAGCGTGACAACAGCTCGGGCAGGCTCAGTAGGTTGAGTCAATTCAGTCTAGATACTAAGAAACAATGTGGTTTTCCCCAAGGATAAATTTTACCAAAACCAGTGTTTAAAAAAAAAAAAAAAATCAACTGTGCAGAAAATAGATTTTCAAAAGAAGAATGTTTCATTTTTATTTTTCAGCAGGCCCTCTTTATTAGTAATTGTAGTGGGATTGCATTTCTGATTTTGTTGTTGTTGTTGTTGTTGCTGTTTTCGGTGTTTCCTGTGCACATTCAACAGAAGGTAATTCTAAATTGAATGCATCATCTGTCATCCTGCCCATGCCCACGCTCACATACAGCTCAAATGCTTCTTTGCCCTCCGAAGTGCATGACACATGCTGCTCTTGGCAGGCACTGTAGTGTTTAGCTATTCATTTTGGCCTTCTCTATAAATCCACCCACAGGACCTCTTTGAACTGGTTCAGTTTCCATGCATGTTTCATGAAAGCAATACAACAGTCCTCAAGCTTTTAAGCTTGCTACTGGCATGTTGTTAAAATCTTCTGTTGTGGCTCTGCGTTGAAAGTAATGGTCTGTAAGATTGTTAGCAGCATGTCTGTTAAGTTGCCTGAAAAAACTACAGGGAAAAAATGCTTGCTTGCTTGTTTTCTACCACGTGAATTATCTGTCCTTTGATCAGTGTTTTCCCTCTCTTCGAACACTCCTAGTGTTCTGCAAAACAAAGAAAATTGATAAGATGCTAAAAACCAAAACTGAACGAAAACATGAATGCCCCCACAATGTGATCATCTCGGCAATGCTCTCCTGTTGTTGACCTCTGCTGCTGAAGGCCATCCATTGCTCCTTTCTTCTGCATGCAGTAACTGAGGCAGTGTCTATGAAAATGGCACCTTTGAAATGCACTTGCCCATTTTTGCAGGCAGGTTTTCCCAGGGTTGAAAAAAAGGGCACGACACTTACTGATAGCTTAGAAAAGCTTCACCCATCTGCGATCCCGACAGTGGGGACCCCCTTCCCACCTCTGCCCCTGGTGTGTGAGAGCATCAGGAGTTTCAGACAAAGCATGCTTCATTCAAATACATTTCTGTATGTGATGAAAAGACTGTGCATACCGACTCGTCTCTGACTGTGGGCAGCTGAATGAGGTGGTGGTGGCCCAATCATCCTGAACTCTTTGTCGAGTCAGTGGAAGGGACAGGCTAAATACCCCTCTGGAAGTGTCATTCTTCCGCTAACTACAGAGGTAATCTTAAGGAGATCGTGCTCCTACTCTAGCAGAGTCAGGTGATAAGGCTAAGGTTTGATACTCCATTGCGTAGTTCAGGAATTTAGGATACGTTTGTAGCATTCATAGTCATTATATTATGCTGGAATGCTGTGCTGGATGCTTTGATGCCTTCTGCTAGCCCATCTGGCACAACCACAGAGCACAAGTACCATTTTGTTGCGCAGCATGTTTCATTGGTTATCGTGCATGCTCACCAAGTTTTATAAGGCAAAACCAATTTTTTTATTTTTTAGGTTGTACTTAGCCCAAGCACTTTCTAGTACTGAGAATTGAATGCTCCTATCTCTTGGGAGAAAATGCACAGATGCTAGATAAAAGATTATTCATTGACAGGTAGAGAAGTTCAGATTTTCTTACTCTTGTAATACTTCTGAAGTGCTATAGTTGTCAGTAGAAAGACCTGGTGGTGTTATTTTTAGTTATAAGTTACTTCAAAGCAGCTATTATATATGGGTGTATTTTGTAGCCATTAGAGAAAGGGAACTGGAAGCCCTGAGTGATATTTGGAAAAATGTTTCTGGTTTTCATTCCACTCCCACTGGCCTGAGAGTAGATCTTTGGTCAGATAAATTTGGCTAATGTTTTTTTTTGAGTTGATGGTTCCTCTTTTAAGTGGATTATTTCAATTTAGAGTGATAAAGCAGGAATATTCTTAGTTGCCTGCTGGGTT
The DNA here is from genome assembly GCF_000687285.1 of Phaethon lepturus. Classification (NCBI taxonomy): domain Eukaryota; kingdom Metazoa; phylum Chordata; class Aves; order Phaethontiformes; family Phaethontidae; genus Phaethon; species Phaethon lepturus. Next base: position 63,883 of record NW_010542608.1, read on the forward strand.
ATTCAGTGTCCTAGATATTTCTCAACCACAAAGGAGAAAGAGTCTGATGCACCACTGGAATACGAGAGGACCCTGTTGTTTCCTTCTTAGATCAAAGCAGCCATATATAATTGCAGTTGGTACTTTATGAAGCTGCTGTCAATTCACATGGAAGCCATTGCTTGCTCTATGAAAAAAACTCAAATCAGAATTTTATCTTCAGAAGGAGACTCACTGATCAAACCCACAAAATTTTTAGTGCTAAATCATAGCCCACTCAGTATACTACTGGCTTGAATGCTTTTTTGCATTTGTCCCCATGTGGAGTTCAACAAGAACTCAGCGCTTACAAAAACTAAGCCTGGATTCTAACTACCTTAAGCACAAATGGGTACAATCACTTGCTGGATTCTTACCCTCTGTATTTTTTCTGCTGTTATACCAGTTTAAACTGCTACCAGAGTTATTCCAGGATGAGGAGAAGGTCCTCAGTCCCACGTCAGCGACCCCTTCAGGGCGTGTGCCTTTGTCTCGAACGGCTGTAAAACCAGCCAAGGCCAGGCCAGGTCAAGCCAGCAAGGAGCATAAGAAAACTGTGGGACATCAGGTGAGTTTGAAGCAGCGGCTCTATTAAATAATCTCTCTCTCTACCTCCCTCTGTCTCATAGGTCCCAAGGTGTGCTGGTGCTTCTTGGGATCCCTTGTGATTTTGAGACAGGTGCAGCTGATTATGACTTACAGTTTGGAGAAAATATATCCTAATTGCTAATACATTTGAGCCACAACTTCGGGGACCTCAGTTCTTATTGGTGCCAAAACCAAAACTCAGGTCTTTTCAAAATGGATTTAACATGCTGGATGCTGAGAAGCTTAGAAAATCTTATACTGGGGCTTTTTGATTGTGTGCCATGTGGTCTGACTCAAATCAAAAGCAGGAGTTCAGTCCATAGAACACTTGGTTCCAGTTATTAATGGCTTAAACATAAAATACCTATGTGTATGTGCCAGAATTAAATTAGAAGTATGCAGATCAGTATGGCTGAAGAACTCACTTCTTTGTTACTTTCCACTCAGCAGATTTAACAGGTGTTTTATCAAGATGGTTATGTCCCCAGTCAGTGCTTTATATATGACAGAGTGTCCCTCAGACTATGTATAGGAGCCAAAGGGACCTTTTTTGGCAGTTTAGTACTCATTTTTTATCTACTTGCCAACCTGTACCACTTTGCTAGTGAGTAGTGGCATTCTTTTGCCTGGGGCTTCCAGAGGGTCTGTGTGGATAACTCTTTTTATGTTACTGTAGGACAGCCTGGAATATAAATTAGCTCCAGCGAGTGTAAGGTCTTTGTATCAGTGTCCCCTGCCAATTCTTGAAGATGAACCAGCCACATCTCTCTGGTGCTCAGAGTTCTGATAAAATCACCAAAAAATGCCTGGACTTTGTCCACTGTCTTGGGTGGTTGTCGATACCCTAACAAAGATGTTAGCTCAGTGTCTGTGCAGTGTCATGAGCTAGTCACACTGCTTAAGTGAGAATCAAGGAATTCGGAGAATGTTTGATGTGGATATTCGTAATTTCTCTATAACCTTCCCCAAGCAGGCTATGTCAAACTATGGGTGGGAATAAGTGGTTATTCATGCTACTGTACAGAATGCAAATCTGCTTGGCATGTGTTCATGGTACAGGCTGCAAATTCCAATCTTCTGCAGTTCATGCAGGAGAATCCCTGCCCAGTTATCTTTTCAATTTGAACTTCAATTCTGATTTTGCAAACAAACAGTATCCTGAGGCTGGTAGAGGCTGAACAGTTTTGTTGTCAGACTGAAACAATGAGTTGAAGTGTTAGGGGTACTCTCATACTACTACTATCAATCAACCACATACATTCATTTATAAATTTTAAAGAAAGCTAATACAGAAGTGCTTTTTACCATGTACTCTGTAGAAATAGAGGCTGGCTTAAAATCATGAGCTCAACAGAAAAAGGGAGATATATCCCAATACTTTTAAAACATCTAAGACATGTTTTCATTGTTTTCTTTACCTATTGGGGTATTCTGTGGTTAGAAGGATATACTGCAGTATGTTAGATATTTGTGGTCTTGATACTTCTTTAAAAGTGAACCTCCTTAAAACTCTTGGATATCGGACTTTCAAAGTTGTTTTCAGTAGGTCTGACATAGGGATGAGTAGAGCTGAAGAAATTGATACTTTTTTTTTACCACTCAATTTTAAATTTGATTTAAAATTTATTTAAAATTAAGTGGCTATTTAGTAATATGCCATGAGGTTTAGTCATGAAGAGATGGATTAGATGAAGACTAGGGTAGATGAGACAGTCAAATCTGAAAATAACTCAGTCTATCCTGTGGTTTTCTAATTTCTCAAATTCTGGTATGGGAGTTTTACTCCTGTAAAGCCTAACATTCAGAAGTCTGTCTGCAACATAATTCACCCAAAGATGGTACCTGAAACTAAAATCTATTGCCATAACAAAAACAAGCTGGTGTTTATTTTTACAAATAAATAAATATCCCTAGGTCCACTTCCTGAGATTATCTCAAACATTACTGGGCTTATTGAGGCTATTCCCTGATATTTTTCCCTTTTCCTTTTTCAAAAAGTTTCGAAACTCTCTCCATCTGCTGATGGAAACCCTGAACGCTACAACTCCACACTACGTGCGCTGTATTAAGCCTAACGACTTCAAGTTTCCGTTCACGTAAGCTGGTTCACATATGGTTCGTGTAGCATGTGCATGGGAGGGAATTGCCCAAGGCCTCGGAGGATCAAGGTTCTGCTTAAACCTTGCTCGCTCAGGAGTGGTGTGTCTCCTTTCTCTTGTTATGCACTCACTGTTCCTGTGTACGTGTACTTTAGAGCAGGAGATGTGTTGTGATGAATAGAGGGAGAAATACTTCCTGATGCTTTTTTTTTGGTTTAGGGTGATATATGAAAAAAACCCCCAGCATTTTCATTGCTAGCTGCTCTAAATGTGACTGGCAGTTTGTGCTCCTTGAGTTCATTTGACATTTGCTGGAATTTGCTTTTGCAGATTCCAGCATCTTACTCCTTACCTTTTTTTCATATATGAACTTGCTTAGAGCTTTTCTCAAACATCTGCTTGAAATCTGGGCACACAGAGACTCCCATGGCTATTGGCAGGCCAGAGGGAAGCAGCACAGGATGAGCAGCTTGCAGCAGCTGACGGGCTTGGGCAGTTCCCCTGTCAGGCTGTCCTCTGTTACCACTGAGTCGCAGAAGCACTAGCTGGACTTGTTAACCATCCATCACATCCCTGCTCCCGCTCCGTGCCACTCCTGCCCTGCGTGTGCGCAGGGCCAGGCGTTCCATGTAATGCAAAACTAGCCCCATGCCCACAGGCTCTTTTTATTCCTATGTAGGTTCGATGAAAAGCGGGCCGTGCAGCAGCTGAGAGCTTGTGGTGTCCTGGAGACCATCCGAATCAGTGCAGCTGGCTTCCCTTCCAGGTGTGTTTGCCACTTTTTAGATTGCTTTCAACTTCAATTCTTCTTTTTAAGAGAATTATTCATTGTTGGGACTGACACTGTCTCTGTTTTTGGGACAGGTGGACATACCAAGAGTTCTTCAGCCGTTACCGTGTTCTGATGAAGCAGAGAGATGTCCTTAGTGACCGAAAGCAGACGTGTAAAAATGTCCTGGAGAAGCTGATTCTGGTACTAGACTTAGTGCTGAGAGCATTTGGAATTTGAAGGAATAAAGAAAGCATCCCTTAGTCCCTCGTAGCCACACCGCTTTAGTACTTCTACAAAGTACTAAACCACCAATATTAGCACAGGAACTGTAGAATTTCCCAGTGTATCACAGGAAAGGAAGACGGTGTTTGTAAGCGTGGGCGGGTTGAGGGTGAGCCTTACCTTGCCTCTATTAGCATTAAGATGTTAATGCATCCTAATAAGGATGTATTAACACACCTTAAGTGAGGTATAGTTATCTGGAGGTTTTCTAATGTGGAGGTGTCTGTATATGTTTGTGTCTTTCACACTGCTCCTCCCAGCTCTTATGCTGGCCACGTTTTTCACTCCTTTCATCCTCATGATATTTCTCTCTGCTTAGCACCGTGGCTGTCCTTATACCTCAGCAGCCTCTTGCTTTGCCTCCTACCTCCAGTTGTGGGCCTACATTCCCAGGCTATGCCATCTGCACCACCAGTGTTGCACTGGAACTGATCTGTTTCTTGGAATATCTTAAGGACTGATGAACAGCGGAGTGCAGGCAGGCTCCAAAGAGACTGTTCCAGCCAGTTCTCAGTAGAAGGTGGTTAACTGAGACTTACTCAGGAGTATCAGTTAGGAAGAGAAAGAGAAAAAGTTTATTGAAGATATAAAAGCAACAAAGTTTACATTGCTGAAGTGCAATGCCAATGTTAGTAGGTTTATGGAAACAAAAAAACCTACACAGTGCAGGCAGGTTGGGGCTCAGCTTTTCAAATTCTGTGTCATTGGGTGGACTTAACTAAAATCTTTTGGTTTATATGCATGTGTCTGTATTTATAGTGTTAATGTGTAATGTTAAATGTATCCTAAGCTGTAGCTCTTTGACTGCTGTTCCTTTTAACTTGACATCAAACAGTCAACAAAATTAATTTCTTTCAGTGTACCTTTGTATATTTGCATTTTTTCCCTCCAAAGAGTACTACAGCCTATAGACATAGAATATTATTCTCTTTCTGGTTTAATTCTGAAATTTCAGATGTGTTTGAGCAGCAGTGAGATGCTTTGTTCTGGCTTAGTCCTGATGCAGTAAACGACGCATAAATGTTTGAAGCCCCAGCTGGTTTTTTTTGTACTGCGTAATATGGTTGAAGATGGACCGTTCCAGAGGGGTCATCTACAATTCAAGCAGGAAACTGTCCATTGCCTGTATTGCTTTCATCCTCTGGGCCCCTTCATCACCTCCTGTAGCCTTCCACATCTCTTACAATCTTTATGGCATTCTTGTCTCAGCAAAAATCTCACATTACTTCTTTAGGCCATGCTTGGCTTTATTATATTAATTTGTTAACAGAATCATATAGAGAAAATACTCTTCTCCACTACTTAATCTAAGTCTAGGTTTACGTGAAATATTACACACATAATTTTACCTCTTTACTAACTGTACTTTCATTTAGCCCTTCGAGCCTTTTTTTTTTAATCCACTAACATTTAATACTGTAACTGATCCTCTTTTTACCTCTGAAAATAGGACAAGGATAAGTACCAGTTTGGGAAGACAAAAATATTTTTCCGGGCTGGTCAAGTAGCCTATCTGGAAAAAATAAGGGCAGATAAGTTGAGAGCTGCCTGTATCCGCATCCAAAAGACAATCCGAGGCTGGCTGATGCGAAAGAAGTACGTGCGTATGAGGAAGGCTGCCATCACCATTCAGAGATATGTCAGAGGGTACCAAGCACGATGGTAAGCAATGCTCGTGGGAAAACCCACACTAGCCTCAATTCAAATCCCTTTAAGTAGGACATTTAAATGTGATACATTTGTTCTCTCCTTCCTATACTGGCTGAGAGGAAATGATTTTCCAGGGAAATGAAGGAAATTGAATATAATGAGTGTGTCTGTCCTGCCTGTTTATGACCTTCCTTGAGAGGACAGTAGCACACTGGCTGTATGATGCTTAGGACAGTATGTTGTTAGTGGGAGCAGAGTACAAGTAGTACTAGGAGGTATCTTGCAGGTGAGGTAAAGCAGGACTCTTGGCTGAGTCCTTATTGCCCAGTTTCCATGTGCCCTCCCAGCTGGGTCGGTCTGTCCTGCTGGAGAAGCCATTCCTCATCCAGGGTACAGCTGTAAAGGAGATAACCAGAGTCATTTGTTTGGATTGACTTCAGAGGGATGGCCATGGATGGGCCAGAGGAAAGGGTAGGAATGCAGGTGGTATTGTTCAAAGACAAGGTGGTTATGAAGACTGTAAGAATCAACCTTCGGAAAGAGGCTTATGTCAAGATGTTTTGTAATTCTTGCTGAGAGGACAAGTAAACATTTTCTACAGTTTGAGGTTAAGAGAAGAGACCCGGTAGGTGGCATAGTGGAAATGCTTTAAAGCTGGAGAAAAGGCGATGAGGAATTAAGATGAGTTTATTTTGTTAGTTCTATAGCTCTCAGAGGAAGTGAAAACGTCTCCCTGTAAAACCTTACAAGGCTTCTGTTAATTTGTCGGTCTGTTGTACTGCCGTACAGTAGAATAGCAAGTAAATACGCTGTGTCACTGGCAACATTAGGAAGAAACTGAAGTAGAAAACGTAGCTCCTGAGAAAGCGGGTAAAATTACAAGATGTAAAAAAAATCTAGAATTCAGGCTCTGCAAAATAATTACAAGTATTATTTGTAATCTTCTTCTTCCTTAGCTATGCCAAGTTCTTGCGGAGAACACGGGCTGCCATCACTATTCAGAAGTTTCAGCGCATGTATGTGGTCCACAAACGATACCAGTGCATGCGAGCTGCTACTATTGCTCTTCAGGCTCTCTTAAGAGGTTACATGGCCAGATGCAAGTACCAAATGGTAAGAAATCGTAATGTTTTACTTCTTCACTCTAGCTTTATTTCCACATACCTTCGGGACAAAGCTTTTCTGTGGTGTCCCCTTGGGAATCTGAATCGTTCGTGTGTGTGCTGTTACGCATAATGCGCAAACAAAATATCACAGCATGGATTGAAGACAGCACCTGGAAATTAGAAAGACCTGATACTGCAATCAATGAAGTTGTCATTTTAGCGATATTCATTTTGTCATCTAATATGGATGTACCTGGACTTCTAGTGCAGTCAGTGGAGAATCTAACAGGGATTTACAGCATTTCTCTTGAGAAAACTTTTTCATTTGTTATATAGAATGTCGAGGCACTTACAATAAATACTGAAAATGGCCTTGTGTGAATGTGCCTCCATGAGTCCAAATCGGTATTGCTCACGTCAGTATACATATCTGATGCACTACTATTCCTATGCCATCCCTAATTTCAGTGATTCTGAAATGGCTGATGGAATATATTGAAGGAGATTAATGTTAGCATAGAGATACCCACAAAAATAGGAGATTAAAACTAAAGGGGGGGTGTGTGTGTTGTTTTTTTAATATACTGATGTTGGGGGCTCTTTGGAAAGAAATTGATATAACACTGTCCTAGTGATATTGATAATATTTTCCTCATTATGCTTGATTAAAAAATAAAAGCTCTATTGAGAGATTAGAATTTGCTTTTCAGTGGTTACAGGGCTCGAAACAGAATTAGGATTCATATGATTGGACTACGAAATGCCAACATGTTTCATGGCACTTTTGTTTACATGAATTGTTTTAAGTAGGCTCAAAACTCAGCCTGTATTTCACTGAAAAGTTAGCCAAAAGAGTTATATTTTTTCCCTAAGCAGCATATAACCAAAAGCCAACTAGTGCTTGTTCCATGTGTTTCTCTTCTATATTTGAAGTTTCTGTATACTTTTCATTTGTATTAAAGTTGCCTGCAGAGTCACATGTGAATGTGTCTAAATTAGTGTTTTAACATACACTAACCAGAAACTTTGAAAACAATTAATCCTTGATAAGAATTTCTAAGTAGTAAGATCCCTGTGCTTGACTCGGCTGTTCTTTTGTGCGGGTATCGACTTGCCTTTTCATTGGAATTCTTAGCATTTTCATTATTACAAACCACATTTTATGTTGTGAGATTATATGATACATTTTTAACAGTGATCTGACCGATGTGACAAAGTGAGACATGGGTCACAGCAATACGTGGACTAAAAGACATCCTTAGGAAAATGGGAGACAATTCTGTATGCCTGAAGTTAGTCGCTTGAGTGATAAGACACTGCATCTGTCCTGTAGCACAGGGTTTTATAATCCTGTTGTATTCCCTTTTAATAGAGATGGTGGATTTCTGGAGGGATCCCTGTAACGGGTGGTCAGACTTGCCTGTCAGGGAGTATCCCCCTCGAGCAGCGAATTGTTTACCGCAGTAAAACGCGGTGTGCTGTGTATATGTTGTCCTCCAAAGGTGGAATTTTATTAAAGCTGAGATACAGGGATGGCCAGAGAGAGAAGCACAGGCTCTGCGTGCCATGGGGAGGAAAACACGGTTGTTCTGAAGTTCATGATACCTGCAAATGAGTGAAACCGAAAGGCTGCCCTATGACAGCATGTTGGGCTGAGCTGTGACTCTAAGTAATATACGGTACACTTGTTGTTCGTTAGGATTGTGAAAGGTACCTGTTGTTGTTGTTAGAAGAGAGGGCATGTGTTGCAGTCACATGACTAATACAAGGAATTTAAAATGGTTGAATCATCTATCTCGCACATCCTGGGGAAAGCTTCTGCCCGAGACACTGCAGTGTGCTTCTCAGCTTAACAAGGAGTTTAGTTCCTCCACAGCTTTTGCAAAAGCTTTTCTCGTAAATTAAGTAACTTCTCTGATACTCTCACCTTATGTTGGAGTGGTCTGTTGCCTCACTGGATTGCATGAGTGTGAGAATTCACTGGCAGATGAGGACCATCCCTGCACGATGGAGGTATTTTATGGGACTTGTTGCTTTCAAACTTGAGGTGAAAATTCTGTTGAAAGCTAGTTGTATTCAAGCTGCTCGGGCACACACAGGTAACCTGAAGGACTATTCCAGGAAACGTGTAAGAAGGAGGCAGGAATGGCAACTGCATGACAAGCAGTCAGAAGGACTTTGGCTTTTGACCTTGCTGTACTGTTGAGAGCACTATTTCCTTACCTCAGTGTGCTATTTAACCAAGTGCTGGTATGTCAGGTCTCTTTTTTTGCTTTTCAGAAATAAATGCTAAGGGGGAAAGTTTATGTATCTTATAATCTTGCCACTTTGCCGATGAACCTTTTAAATTCATTGATCTGGAAATGCAACACTTCTAACACATTTGAGTTCATTTGCTAAGAAGTATAAAAGAAAATAAAATTGTTGTTACCCTACTAGTTTGTCTTATCTGCTTTGTGGTAAATTAGTGTAAGAATGTGAACTGCATATGATCTTTAAACTATCAAATCCAAGAAGTAACATAAAATCTTAAATAGTTTTGTTCTTTAGAATAAACTGTTTAATCTGCAGAAGCTTTATGAAGTGAACTCTAGAGTTCTGAGAGTCCTGGAAGCCTTGTGGGTTTGGGCCTCTCCAAGCATAGCTGTGGTCTGCTGGAATTCAGGTGCTCCAGACCTGGGGGATCTGTGATTGAATCAGTGGGTGAAGGATCCAAAAAACAAGTAGTATACTCTTCCTAGTGGAAGCCTCTGGCTAACACACTGATGAAGGTTGCTGGCATTCTTCACTGCTTTTCATTAAAAATTAGTTTTAAAAATTGTTTTTTGGTTTTTTTTTCATACCTCAAAACTATGGTTGAAATTTCTGTCATGAAGTAAGTTGGATTTATTATAATATATAATTTGTCATTACAATAAATGGAGATTTTTCGATGCTGGTGTGTCAAAAAAAGGAAAACTGACTGGAACTTGTAGTTTGGTTAGCTAGACTATGGCTGCTGTTTTTAACAGCTGCTACAGTTTACTCTAGGTTCTAGTGTGTACTACCTGCACTGCATATCAAGTGTGGTAATTTTACACTTTGTATTGATGAATCCTATGCAGCATATAGTTAATGATTCTAAGATGTTTCAAGATAAAAGATGCAGGGGAAAAAAAAAAGGACTGTATTTGTAATCTTGCCAACAGGTACCATGTATTTTTGTAATTAGCTTGGATCTGACGTCAACACAAAGGAATGCCTGGTTCTTCAGTGTACCTCCAGTTCTTTCTTTCCATGTTTTCCCTTCTGGTTCCTTTTCATTTTATTCCGTGTCATCTTCCTTATTCCTGTCTTCTTTTCCTGTTCTTTTTTTCTTAAATTAATTCCATATTCACTTCTTGTTACTCTTCACCAGAAGTTTCTCTTTTCAGGCTAGGGTGTCTCTATGTGTACACCGTGTTTACACCTCTCATTATGGAGTCTGTTTAACTGAGCAGGTGTAGTTGGCAACTCTAATACCCCTTGTGATGTTTTTTCTTAACTGTAGATGCTTCGGGAGCACAAGTCTATTATTATTCAGAAACATGTAAGAGGTTGGCTGGCTCGAGTGCACTACTGTAGGACCTTGAAGGCAATTGTTTACTTGCAATGCTGTTACCGGCGCATGATGGCCAAGAGGGAGCTGAAGAAACTGAAGATAGAGGCCCGGTCTGTAGAACGCTACAAGAAGCTTCACATCGGCTTGGAGAACAAGATCATGCAACTACAGCGAAAAATTGATGAGCAGGTAAAATGTCTCTGGCCTCAGGGAAAATATTTAGAAATCTTGTATTACCTTTCTTAGTAGCACCGTGGGCTTTCACAGAAAAATGCACTGAATTTGCATTGTAAGGTATCAGTTCTCTCTTCTGCTGAAGAACATTGACAGAAGAGAAAGGGACGCGACAGCAGAACTGGAACAGTAAAGCGTCAGTTTGTGTGTCTCAGCAGCACTGAGAGAAAACATCTACTCCCTTAACATCTGTATTTCATTTGAAGCACGTCAGTGTTCAAATGGGGGAAGGTGAGGTGATCATGTGTGATGTGTGTGGGCTCCCCGTCTGATTTTAATTTAGGATGTTAATGTGCAGCCTTAGAGACTGAACTGTTCTGTCACCTTGTTAAGCAATTCTCCAAATACAGACTGAAACTTTTTGGAAATGGGGAAGCTGCTCTTTTGCTCCCATGTCTGGGTATATTCTGTAGGG
>NW_010542608.1:74657-89859 GCF_000687285.1 Phaethon lepturus
CCAGAACTTCTCCAACAGCTGCTATGTGTTGTGTTTTGCAAAGAACAAAGAGTACAAATCTCTGCTGGAGAAGCTGAGCAACCTGGAGATCACGTACAGTACGGAGACAGAAAAGCTGCGGAGTGATGTGGAAAGGCTTCGGATGAGTGAGGAGGAGGCTAAGAACGCAACCAACCGTGTCCTCAGCCTTCAGGAGGAGATTGCCAAGCTCCGGAAGGAGCTGCACCAAACTCAGTCTGAGAAGAAGACCATTGAGGAATGGGCAGACAAATACAAACATGAAACTGAGCAGGCAAGTATGCAGTCTCAGATGCATGAGAAGATTTATAGGGGCTTGGTTTCCACTCAGGTTTTGCCCAGGCTTAACTGCTTCAGTTGTGTGGCTGATATTTTTACAGTATTTTTAAGCAATGTTGTACCTGTACAATCCTAACCAGGCTTGATACCTAAATAACTACACCTATGGTAGAATAATATACTAAATCTATATACTGTATGTAAATTTATGCATTCAGTCTATTCAGATTTTGATATGGAAAGTATTTGCAAATCCAAATACTTAAGCTTCCTCAATTAGTTAGAGGTAGTGCATTCATAAAAAGAAATAATTTTACCTACCTAGAGAATGTAATCGCATAGATATCAGAAATCTGTCCAATACACAGTATTCAAAGGTACCTACTTTCATCCTACCTAATTTAAACAATTAGCCTACTAAACACATGTATGTATGCACAGTCTAGTTCAACAGGTTTTGACTGACCCCTTATCTTTGCTTTAACCATGAACATATCAAACAGGTTGTTTCCTGTCAAGATTACTTGCTGATAACAGTGCAAGTTTTGAATATTGAAAGAACCATTCCATCATTATGTGATGCTGCAGTGATACATTTCAAGATCAGATAAACATAAGGAAAAATATTAATTGATTAAGCAGAAGGAATGTGTAGTAACCATAATCAGAGACGAATGAGTAACTGGCAAACCTTGCATGGTTAAAGTGGTACAACTTTTGGGCAGAGGCAAGATGTTAGATTATGGTGTTAACCAACGCAATGGAATATACAACAGAACTACCAAATTTGTTCCTATTTTAGGAACATTTCTGTTTTAAGGAATAAATTATGTCTTTGAGACTTTACTGAAAAATATTATGGCACAGTGGAGTGGTTCAAGGCAGTTTTGGCATCTGATCAGAAATGGGAGTGGAGAACATAAAGGGGAATCTGTAGTGGGTCATATTTAAGACATGTAATTTAGGAAATGAAGGTGTCATTAACTTAGTTCACTGATTTCATTCTGTGAGGAAAACTTTTAAGTATTTGAACTTTTACAACAAGGATGTAGTTTCTGTTAGAGCTACTGATGAAAGATGAACTGCATTCTGAGTCAGATATTTTATCTGTGTAGCTGGTGTCGGAGCTGAAAGAGCAGAACACATTACTGAAAACAGAAAAGGAGGAGCTGAACGGGGCCGAACCCGCCGCATCCATGACCAGGCGAGGGAAATAACAGGTTGGCTCTGTTCTCTTCACTCAGGTTTTCTACTTCATGCTACCTTGTAAGGCACCATTCTACTGCATAGACTGGGCTAATTTGCCTTAGTTTACATTCCTTTTTAGTTTAATGGTTTCATTTCTTTGTTTTAAGAACTCATGTGCATCAAAACTATTTACTATTTGAGCTTCCGTGAAGTCCTAAGGATTTGGGGTCTTTTTGCTGAGGGTGACTGTTACAAAGCATTTTACTTTTAAAAAGAAGGCTCTGATATTTAATACAGTTAATCTACTGCAGCTCTTCTGAATAGCATAACTCTGGATGCAAAGGCTGTGATGGAGGCAGCTGCAATGAGGAGGGTCAGTGTGCTTGAGGCATAAAGCATCTCACATTTTACTTTTTACATAACACAGCACTGGGCTAGTGCCCCTTCTTCCTCCCTCCTGGAATTACTAATGCAAGGTATTAGCAGAATAACTAACTTGACTGGTGAACCCCTCTGTGGTTACCACAATAATGCTTTGGTCCTTCATATATTCGGCTTAATGTTTGCCTGCAGAAGCACGAATACCACACACCAGCTTGAAACAGCAGACTGTTTCACCATCTGTGTTCCTGGTGCAGACACATGCCTGTACCTCCAGGATGGGTGCGCTGCATGGTAGGTAGAACTGGAGTTCTCACTTTGGATTCCTGTTCTCTGTGGCAGAGACGATGGAAAAGAAGCTAGTGGAGGAAACAAAACAGCTAGAGCTAGATCTGAATGATGAACGATTACGGTACCAGAACCTGCTGAATGAGTTCAGCCGTTTAGAGGAGCGGTATGATGATCTCAAGGATGAAATGAACTTAATGGTGGTAAGTGGCTAAACATCTGAGAAATCAAAAGCTGTTCACAAATGTATTTAGGCAGAATCTAGTGGTTTAAGTTAGTAACTGCTTCTGCTGTCAGCAGTGTGGTGGTGACCTATACCTGAAAAGAGAATTTGTCCTTTTAAAAATTGATCAATTAGATTAGCTCAGCCAAAACAAATACATTTAAAATTTGTGGTTGATTTTTTTAGATTTTAGTTTTATTTTCATGTTTGTGAAGAAGGCTAAATTTCTGCTGTGATTTTACTAGTGATACTGCATGTGCCGTGTGCCCTTATTTTGCCCCAAAGCTATTCCCATGTGCTAGGGTGGTTTGTACCACGCTCATCCAGTGTTAAATTTTAAGTAGGAATTCTAGGAATATTTTATGTGGCAGGAAGAAAAAATATTCCTCAGTACAGTGTATGTCTAGGAAGTTAGAGAATTGCTGCCTGTGCTTCCTGTAAACGGAGCTTTTCTTTCCCACAAAATGCTGTGTTGTTGCTTGATTCTGCTTTCTGCAGCAATACTTGATGGTGTAGGATCTGACCTGTCTCCATGGATTTGATTGTGTACTACATCTCATAGGCTTTAGGTGGCATGAGACACCAGAATCAAAAATCTTTTCTTATAAATTTTGATAGCTGTGAAATAACACTAAATATTGCAAGCTAAATTATAGGTTGTGAAGAGACAGTCACAGCAAAAACCATATAGTGGTATTGATTTGTTTCATTTGCACTCCAGAACATCCCCAAGCCTGGACACAAAAGAACGGATTCAACTCACAGTAGCAATGAATCTGAATATACTTTTAGCTCTGAGATCACAGAAGCAGAAGACTTACCAGTGAGGATAGAGGTAATGTTAAAAAAACTCCACAACTTTTCATTGATCAATGGTTGAACTTACTCCTGTCTCTTTTTTTCGTACGTGCTTGTGAACACCATATCCTTCTACTGAGATACCTAATGCTTCAATCCACCTTTTACATCTTTTTTATGTTTTGAAAACAGCTCGTTCTCTAGTTAGTTGTGGTCCTATATAAAAAGAATTTAAAGTATGCTTTGAATTCTTCTGTATTACAGTAAACATAGACTATATGCTGGGCCATCCAGTTGATTTGCATCTATAAAACATTTGCTTGCCAGTGTTTGTAAGCACAATCACTTTTTCAGCACAAAGTGGGAATTCAGAAAACCAGTAAGACTTCCTGAGAACTTGGTATATTGTATATTCAAGGATTAAAAGTGGGAAGTTCTCTGTTAGGGCTGAGAACCTCATGTTGATTCACTTTTCCTCTATTTCTTAGAGATGAAAAAAACTCCGAGAATGTACTATCCCTTTGCATATGCAGTGATACAAATCCCAGGCTATTTAAAAATTTTCAGAAAGATGACTCTCTTGATTCAGCTAATGAATAGTAATAATGAATAATTTGTGGCGCACCTCCAAGCCATTCTTAGTATTTTCCAAGAGAAGTCCCCCTTTTGGCCCCTCCCAAAGAAGCGGCACTGCTAACACAGCAGAGAGCAGTCAGGGTGGTGGTCTGACTGTCCTTGGGAGTTTGCAGATGCAAAGCTTTTTCTGTGCATTCTTAGAGATCTTCTTAACTGTGAGCCATTGCACAGCTCACTCCATTTGCCCTCTGTCTAGGTTAGTTATCTCCACAGGTGCTTTTTACAGCATTACTGTTTTTGAGAGCCTCTGCAGAAAATTATTTTCTACTACAGATGCAAATACCCTGACACATTGATGCTGGCACATACTCTACATGGACCCTTTCATAATTTGCCTTCCCACTTACATTTTTCACCTTGCATAATTGTTTCAGGAAGATGCTCCAACCTTCCTGGATAACCAGGAAAAGGACAGTGCAACAACAACTACAATCTGTGACTGGATTTCACATCTGAGCCAAATGTCATCTTTTCCTTTGGCTAACAGACTTACTGCATTGCTGTTCTAGAGCCAGTTTTGGTTTTCAGAATACAAATGAAAAAAATTAACTCACACAAGAGTGTGAGTAAATGCAGCACTGAGAAGATTAAATCTCTATTTGTTTAACCTCTTAAGATTTAAAACTTCAGTTTGACTCTAGACTAACAGTATACATTAATGATACAAAACCACATTAAAAAATAGGGTCCATCTCAATACAAACCAGTAAAGCCAGAAAACTCAAAGTCTGTTTTCTTTTTCCTGAGCTGCTGATGTGGTTTAGGACTCTTCGCCTCAACAGTAAAAGGAGATGAAGTGGAAATGGCTGTGCTTGCTTGTCTGCTACAGTCATTAATATTAATTTTCTCATATCTTTTTATGCTTCAAAATTTTACGGTGCACTTCACAGTAAATGCTTTGATCTTTGTGCTATATAAACTACAAAATGAGTGATGGACAATTTCTGATGCACCTTCAGATGACAAATGCTGGTCTTTGCCCAGCAAATAGTGAGAAAACTAGTGGATTAGGCCCAGAACAGGCTGTATAATTAGAATAATAAAAGAAAAAGACATAAAATATATCTTCTGGAACCTACTTAGGTCACATCCCAATAAATTAACCTGTAAATCTACAGTCAGCAGGGAGATTTGTCTGTAACTGAAGAACTTACTGTAGAAACAATTTAAAACTATTAAAAAAAAAAAGAGCACTTCTATTTACAGTTGTTTCCAGGTGAGTCTAACCACAGACTTTTTTTTCTCCTTCCCCCCTCCAAACAAGTAAGAATGAAAGGTATGCTTAATTACAGACCTTCTGTCTGCTAGGTAGTGTTTAGTCCTTTCTTTTGCTAGGCTTTAGGCTTAGATATGTTTTATACTAGTAGAGCCTTTTCTAAAATAGCTATGAAGTATTTTAGATGCCAGTAGTCAACTCTCAGAATCAAGTAACATTTCTATGTTCCTCTCTTTCCCCAGTCTGTTTCCCATCTTTACTCACTGTAGTGCTTCCTTGTGATGTGGAAGGGGAGTACTTCTTGACTTGCTTCTGTTTTCTCTAAAGCAGGAACCAAGTGAGAAAAAGGCACCATTGGATATGTCTTTGTTCCTCAAGCTGCAGAAACGGGTTACAGAACTGGAGCAAGAAAAGCAATCCCTGCAGGATGAGCTGGACAGAAAGGAAGAACAGGCTCTCCGTGCTAAAGCTAAGGTGGACTTCTAGCTGATCAAATGCTGATGCCAGAGTATCCCTGCTTGTGAAATAGTGGCTGTGTGAATGCTGACTTGCTTCTACTAAATCCTAATCTTCCTCTAGTACTTGCTTTATTTAACGACAAGTTTTATGCCTGGTGCTTAGAACTAGGGACTGCTTATTTAGTTTTCCAGGGTCCTTGAGATCCTCTGACTGAAGTTAGCAGGAACAAAAAGTGCTTGGGGGGGAAAAAAAAAAAGCTGATTTTATTAAGGAATAGCAATATAGAAATTCTACTTAGATGATGGGGAGGATGAGTAATTCTTCATTTTAGGCAGAATGAGAAGTGTTTCAACAAGAATGCAGAGCCAAAGCACTGGGATTAGACATGATTTTATTTGAAATTCTCTGATTTGGTCTCCTTAAGCACTTATAAAAAATATGAAACCAGTTTTGGCAATTGTTTCTTATTACCCTTCCACCAGTGAATTTCTTGAGCATCCTGGCATTCATCCTGCTCTGTTTCATTACTAGTGACAGTACTGTGATTTGTACATGATCTTATTTATATTAACCAATTATGTGACATAAATTCATAAGTAAATGAAAGGAGACAATGCCAATATTCAAACTAACGCACTCAGCAGTACCAGAATGAGTGTTTCCCAGTTTTACAGGAAAATAATTTCAACTCCTTTTCCTTTTCTTGCCTCAATTAAATTAAAGAATAGAAAGGATTGGATTTTTATTTTTCACACTTGTCTGTATTCTTTCATAGGAGGAGGAAAGGCCTCCAATAAGAGGTGCAGAGTTGGAGTATGAGTCACTTAAGGTAATTCTAAAAAGGAGGTTTCTGTTATTTTCTAGAGATAATATTGCCACCAATTGTATGTGCTGGCATAGAAAATTACATCAGCACTCCTGTTTCAGAATATTAGCTGGAGAAACTAGAAGAAAAATTCCCCAGCAATTATTTTATTGTAGGATTGTCCTTCTTGAGGTGTAGAATTTGTGGCTGGAGCTGCAGAACAAAAAGGTCCCCTACAACAGGGAGCGTTCTCTTCTGAAACACTTAGTACAGCTTGCAAGTTATTTCAGCAAACATACAGTGATAAAGGTAGCCCTCTTTTCCAAACACATTATTTTAATTAATGTATGCCTTAGGAAATATTTTTAGTTTTATTGATCTAATATCACTGAATGATGCAGAATCTTCTTAGCCTGCTGACCATTATTGGTTGTGAACTTTAATTTCTTTTGTTAAGGGGAGAGTAAGAGGACAAAAAGATTGGTAATTTTTTTCTCATCAAATCTGTACGATTCATGTATATGTGTTTTGATTT
Source organism: Phaethon lepturus (assembly GCF_000687285.1). Taxonomy (NCBI): domain Eukaryota; kingdom Metazoa; phylum Chordata; class Aves; order Phaethontiformes; family Phaethontidae; genus Phaethon; species Phaethon lepturus. The sequence continues at coordinate 81,484 of NW_010542608.1, forward strand.
TGCTCTTCAGACAAAAAGCTAGCCCTATTGTGAAATCCTCCCAGGCACGATTCACCATAGTCAAGAGACCAGGGACATGGGAGAGATTGATTTGTTGCAGTTACTCATCGTTTTTACCATTTCTATCCATAGTTTTTTACCTGTGGTTTATAGGCACATTGGAGTGCTGCTGGGTGACGGAATTGACCCTATTTCTTGCAGCGTCAAGAACTTGAATCTGAGAATAAAAAACTGAAGAATGAGTTGAATGAGCTGCAGAAGGCCCTCACAGAAACGCGATCTCCAGAGGTAACTGCTCCTGGTGCCCCTGCATATAGAGTCCTCTTGGATCAGCTAACTTCAGTAAGTGAAGAGCTTGAAGTACGCAAGGAAGAAGTCCTCATCCTGAGGTCTCAGCTTGTTAGCCAGAAAGAGGCTATTCAACCCAAGGTAAATAATAGTCAGCAGATGCACCGTGTATAAAGTTACATTGCATCACTGACATGCTTTATTTAATTTAACAGCGTGTTTGAAAAGGCAGAATAAAATGGGCTAGGTTTCACAGAATCGTTAAGGTTGGAAAAGACCTTTAAGATCATCAAGTCCAACCATCAACCCAACACCACCATGCCCACTAAACGATGTCCTGAAGTGCCATGTCTACACGTTTTTTGAACACCTCCAGTGATGGTGACTCCACCACTCCCTGGGCAGCCTGTTCCAATGTTTGACCACTTCCTCTGTAAAGAAATTTTTCCTAATATCCAATCTAAACCTCCCCTGGTGCAACTTGAGGCCATTTCCTCTCGTCCTATCACTAGTTACTTGGGAGAAGAGACCAGCACCCACCTCTACCTTTCAGGTAGTTGTAGAGAGCGGTAAGGTCTCCCCTCAGCCTCCTCTTCTCCAGACTAAAAGCCTTTCTAAGTGTCATCCATTAATCCATTGTTAGTGCACAAATTGCAGCAGTCTGAATAGGGAGATTCTATTAATAAAGCAATTTGGGGTTTGTCTACCTGCACTCATGTAAAGACATCGTACTAATCACACTAGGCTGGCCGATTCCAATGGTCTGGCCAGGATCTCCTCGGGCTCCTTTAACAATGCAGGAATAATTTGCATTTGGAGCAGTATCATTTCTCTACCGGGTATGTAGTTTGACCAGAAAATTTATGATAGTTCTCAGGAATTCTTTTTAATTAATAGTTCAGTAGGAGATACAAGGAACAATTTCTTCTAGATCTATGTGGGGTCATAGATGATTGCAAATAAATAACATTTCATAAAGATGACCTATGAAGACATATAAATTCCGTATTATTGCCTGATAGATGCTATGTGGTTTTGTTGAGAAGAGTAGATTACAACTGCTGAAATGTATATCTTCTAAAAGGCTCTAATTCTGATAAGACACTTAGGGAGCTAATAGCTTTGAAAATAAGTCATTCAACCTGGAAAAAAAAAATCACGTAAATCCATGAACTAGTAATTTCTATTGAACTGAGCTATCTAGTGTTTCATAACCACAGCAGGGAATGAACAGATATGTCATCTTTCCTTTGCAACCGCTAAGCTGTGTTTTACTTGTCCTAAATAAATTGAAAGTCTGTGATGCATGATGCTGTACATATCCTATTTTAAATGACTAATTATAAAGAAAACAAAACTCATTTTTCTGCAATATTTAGAACGTTGTAAATAAATACTTGAATAGTAAATCCTTGAAGAACTTATTCTCAGCAATGGTGAGATACAAGTGTTGTTTTTACAGCAGTTATGAGTATGAGGGAAATATGAAGGTGACCTGTGGGATGGCTAACAGCCAATTTGCAGATTGCTTCTGCTTCTTAGGTTGAACAGCTGCAGCACAGACAGATTCTTTTCTATAATGATATGTTTTTCTTCTTTTTTGCCTACCAATTTGATTGCCAGGAGGATAAGGTACACATTTTCTTCTACAGTTATAAACCAGAACTCATAAATGCTAAAAAACTCCTCAACAATACTCGAGCTGTCACCTCCCTGCCTCTCATAAGTAACCTACATGTATTTGAAGTTGTTCTTGTACTTTACTTTGCTGTTATTGAAAAACCTTTCCCATTACCCTATGTCCCCTGCATCCCCATTTTCCTGCTCCACGCAAGAGAACGAGCTACTTCAAAAGAAGTAGATTTAACAATTTTGAACTGTTGGTTTATGGTAACCTGAACACGAATGATTCAGAAATTGGTCTAGTCAGCTCAGTCGATGTATCTTACTGAGTGTGTTAGAAGAGTAAGAGCGGCATTGTGATTCAGGAGTCAGGTCTCTGTTAACTTGCAAAATCCATAAATTTCAACAAAAAAAGTCTGGTGTGAAGAACTACTTTATAGTGTTTGTTATCCTCATGACGCAACAAACATTCAGCTCGCATGGTGCGATCTGTAGATATTAGATAGGTATTGCTGAATGTTTGATTGGAAAATGTAATTGAACACATAGTATTTAGGACTGTGAGAAACTGAACGGGCTCTAAATGAAGGTTGTTAATTCAAATATTACTGCTACAGCAGGCAGTGTATTCATGAAGATAGAAGAGTAATTGGCATTTCTTTCCATCAGCACAAAAATAGTAAATATGTTCAGACTGCTGAAGCTTGATAGATTGGCAGGTGAGATACAGCAGTTTTACTGTGTAATAAAATAATAGCAGAAAAATCACAAAGATCTCATAAGGATGTTGGGAATAATTCTTTGAGGAGCTTCTGTATTTTGTTGGTTTTCTTATTAGGTAACACGAATTGTACTAGGCATAGAGACCTTGGCTCCAAAATTTGTGTTCACAAAGCTGTTACTGTAAATACTTTGCAAAATTTTATTCAGGAAAATAGCATTTGATTGTTTTGAAAGTAAAAAAAAAAAAAAAAAAAGGTCAGACTTACATCTCTCATGTTCATTAGAGTCCTGTGGTTCCACTGTAATTATCCACAGCAGTGACTCAGATCAGACTGGCTGAGGTGACTGTAAACATCTGTTAAGTATTTCAAGTTTTACTGAAGAAAAAGCAAAAGTGCCACAGCAAGCATTTAAAACCGAAGCAAAATGGTATCATGATGATATCTAACTCAAAAAATCTCAGGCCCTCGAAAATTATTTCCTGCTTTGCCAGAGTACTTGAAACACATGAAGTGAGGAACGGACCTTATATATGAGATTTGAAAGACTATATGTAGTGCTGTGTTTAAGAAATATTAATAGAATCAAGCATGCAAAATTATGCTTCTTCAGTTTCAGTATTAGCAACTGTTCCTGGTAATTTGAAATAAAATGCTAATTCATTATTTCATTAAATTTACTTTGTTCCTTTTACATGATAAACAAATGAAAAGAGGTTAACACATGTACCCGCTCATTAGACAGGCTGATATCTGACTACATTGCATGCATTCATTTCAAAAGATACACCAAATGGACATAGAAATTGTGGACCAACCTCCTGCTCGGGTACCCATGCCAATTTTAATGTGCCTACTCCAGGATTAGTGTTCCATGTGTGTAAAGTGATGAAAACATGGATTCAAAGAACAATTACATTGTTAAATTTACTCTGGAAATCATCATTCTTTTGCCAGAATACCATGACAGATTCTACAATTCTCTTGGAGGATGTACAAAAGATGAAAGACAAAGGCGAAATAGCACAGGCGTATATCGGACTGAAGGAAACAAACAGGTACAAGTTCTCTTTCCTTAATCTATGATCAGTTGGGGGTCTGATATAGTGTATCATTCAGTAAGTTGCATCCTATTAAGTCTAGATACTTAGTGAACACCTGTAGTTGGGTAATTTCATTTGATTAGTAAAATTGCTGTATGCAATATTTGAAAGGATTAGGAAACAATGGGGAAGTGCAAAATGAAGCTTCCTGGATTTACATCTTCTTAGCCTTTAATTGCTACATTGCTCAAATTGGGTGCCATTCCCCATGCTGGTTTTTTACCTTTTGTCCAGTAGTTGTCACAATGGTCTGTCATAATACATTTATTGTAACAGCATGAAATGCTGTAATCAGTTGGGCTAACACAGAGAACTGAATTTCGTCATTAAGAAGAAATACATATAAACAAGAAAAGTAATTTGCCAAGTTGTTTTAGAGCATTGCTTGTTTCTCTTTTATAGTAACTGTAATTTAGTGTGTAATGTCCTTATAACATGTCATCTCATCACCATCACGTATCTCTCTTGTATTTTTTTAAACACTTTTCTTGAAAGGCAATCTCCCCAGGACTATCATATGCTGAATGAGGATGGAGAACTTTGGCTCGTTTATGAAGGGTTAAAACAAGCCAACAGGTTACCAGACTTCTCAGAATGTTTTTTTTTTCTTCATTTGCATCTTCTTTTCTAGCTAACTGTACCCCCTGCTATGGGTTTGCTTTATCTACAGTATTTCTATTGCTTTAGCAGTTAGAAAAAAAATCATCACAAATTATACAAATTAAAGTTTCCTCAAGTTTAATCCCCAAACTTTTCTCCTTGTCGAGTCATTTAAAAAGTTAGGATGGCGGCAAAAGCTAATACATAATTTATAAGAATACTTGCACAAAACTAGATGGTAAAATACCAGAAGCTCCACAACTGGAAAAGTTTTGTAGCCATGTATTATTTATCTGCTTTTATGTTGGATATCAAAATTAATGTCCCTTAGAGTTTTTCAGCCTAAAGAAGTACAATCATTTTAGTAATTATAAAACTATTGTTCACATAGCTTCAGCATACTATCAAGTAGTTATGGGTCCTACTCTCCTTGTTCTGACTCAAGTTCGGTAAAGCAAACATTCTTCTTCCACGTGTCTCCGTGCCAGATTCAAAATGTAAGCCACAAAATAACCAACAAACAGAAGTACTCTTTAGTTCATCATGGCGCTGTGTAAGCCTCAGTGCCATCTCTGCAAAGACTGCATGCTGGTCGCGTAATGGGCGAGATCCGCCTCATTAGGAAGTGCAGTGCTGGCTCTGTGTGCACGTCTGGGCCCCATGTCCATACATGTCTCCCAGATTTCCAAAACGGTTCCTGGTCCTGCACTGGCAACCAATTCAATAGATCGGGAGTGCTGATCTTCGTCAGCATACACATTTGGTAGCAGTAACTACAGAAGGAGGTATTTTGCAATGAATGCTACTAACTCAAGTCTTTCCTTTTCTTGTGCTAACAAATTCTACACCTAACATTGTTTGTAAGCCTGCAAAGATCTAATTTAGAGCAAGTGTTCTGCAGGGCAGGATGTGAGAGTGTGTGCTCTGTGCCTCTTGTTTCTTGTTTGAGCACTATAGAGACGAGAAACTTTATATTAAATGGCAGAGAAATGCAGGTAAATTACTATTTGCCCTTGCGTGCTTGATCAGTCTAGTTACTAATAAATGTGCCTGCCTTATGCATATTTAAACCCTGAAAGATGGTCTAATTGAACACCAGTAGTCACTATAATGTCCCTTCCTGTGTGTGTATGCACAAAATGATGAGTCAGAGCACTTGGACAGTGCCTTGCAAGCAGGAGTAGATCCCCACAGCACTGCTCGGAAGGAGGCTGGTATGTGTTATCCCCATTTCACATGAGAAGAATTTGAGACGTGATGTGCCCAAGGGGAAGGGGTGAGTCAGTGGTGAGGATAAAATATTGCTCCCGGATCCCAGTCCCGAGTTTGGTTCTGTTGTTAACCTTTCCTGCAGTAATGACAACCCTCTGCAAAATGTTGCTTTTCATACAAAAATAAAGATTGTTTACATGCATTTGCAATTAAATGGTTTCTGCCTGGACAGAATTAACTATAAAAAGATTTTCCTCTGTTAATATTGCAGGGTTCTAGCTTAAGCGAACACAGTGTCGTCTTCATCTTAGAGTTTGATTTGGTTAGAGGTACAAACTCTTTAAAGCCCCTTTAGAAGCAATCTCTGAAGACGTAGCAATACATTTACTGCCACATGTTCTCAGTGGCACCATACACAGTATGTGTGCAATTACAAAGGAAATGCAAAGCAGTGTCACAATTAGTTTCTTTCCACTTTTTGATCATGCGAGCTTAATTTAATTAGAAGGCATACTGAAGGGTTTAAAGAGTACTCTGCCTTTTTCATTTTCCTTTGCAAGCCATGGCTAATTGTTCCTGAGCAGCAGCTAAAGCTTTACACTCCCCCTGACAACTGGGGATGCAGCTTTCTGAGTGCGTTCACACAACTGTTGCTCAACTTCTTTAGGCTGCTGGAGTCTCAGCTTCAGTCACAGAAGAAGAGCCATGAGAATGAACTGGAATCGCTGCGAGGTGAGATCCAAAGCCTGAAGGAAGAAAACAATCGCCAGCAGCAGCTCCTAGCCCAGAATCTGCAGCTGCCTCCAGAGGCCCGCATTGAAGCCAGTCTACAGCACGAGATCACGCGGCTGACTAATGAGAACTTGGTAAGGGAAATGATGCTGCAGGAGCACATGAGGGGACTTACAGGCTTCCTGCACCTGTAAGTTCTTAGCAGTTTTCAGGAGGCAACCTCCTCCAAAAAATGGTATGAGTGCGGTATTTTTTTTTGTAGGTAAGGTAATGGGAGAGAGAGACTTATGATTGCTGATGAAGTAATAACATTTCAGGGAATTTGTTTGAAGTTTGTGGCATGGAGAAAGCTTGTGGATCCCAGATTTCAACCAATGAGTTTAATCATTGGTAAATAGAACGTTTGATATCCAGGGAACTCATAAAAAATATTAGTGCCAAGTAGTGGTGTTTCCTCTGTAATAGATCAGTGTTTATTTTGTTGAAAAACTCTGATGTAGTTCTTCAATCACTTAATGTCACTTTTCAGCCCATTTCCCTCCTCCCTGCCTGAAGCTGCACAGATATCCCCTGTTATGAGCTCCAGCTATTCAGTATGTTTTGAAGAAAGAAATAGCTCCAGAAAAAGAAACTTGTTTAGAAGTTACTGCACATTTGTGTATGAAGGAAAGAGGGTGAAACTCTCAACCTTTTGCCGCAAAGGAGTATGTTTATCATGTGCAGGCTAGTTCATTTCTGGAGAAATTTTCCAAAGAGGCCCATGTTGGAATATCATTGGCTTATCACTGGTTATTGGTAGAGAACAATGCTACTTCAGGAAGAAAAATCCTAGTCTGAGTGTCATTGCTTCCTTTAAAAAAGCCGAGGTGTAGTCTTTCCTGCTTGTTACAGAAGTTATGTTACAGAAGTTATCATCGTTGGGCTCTTGTCTTAGTACCAAAGGTTTTGAGGAAAGCATCAGATAATTCAGCTAATAGATTTTGGAGAACTGATTGAAAGTATATTGTAAGTTTGCCTCAACAGCAGCTGTCTCCCACTGGCAAAGGTTAATGGCGAATGTTTCCACCTCTGACAGCTCCCTCCTGGTGCTTAGTCATGTGTTAACGATTTTTAGCCTTTTTTCCCCCCAAGAGACCTACTCATCACATTCTGTGTTCCCAAGACAACACACAGTCATGTAATTACATCCCAGAGGAGTTATCTTTATTTTCAAATACAATGAATGTAATTTTACTTGTTAAATACAGACTTATTCCTTAGTATTTCACTTCTGTTGTTTGAGTATTGTTAAGTCGACTCCAAGTCAGGTATATGCTGCTTTTCCACTCCTACTCCTAGAGCGGAAATAATTTACAGGCTTTCCAGACGTGATGCTAGAATTGCAGTATTCACTGCAATCCCATCTTGATTAGCATAAGAAAATGTCCTGCCCAGGTTCTCAGAAAGGTTATATTCCAGACTTTCACAGTATTAGTACTGCTTGTTTTTAAAAGGCCTGACTGTTCTGCAGCTCATCTACATCAGCCTCTCTGATGGCTGGTGTAGGAGAGGCTGGCATTAACACCACAACTAAGGAGTAGACTACCTAAAAATTAGAGATTCTTGATTTTGTTTTACTCTGATTTAATTTATATAGTGCTTACTGAAGTATCAGGTCTCAAAGGGAGAGGGAAAAACAATCCTGTACCTATTTTTACAGTTTTATGAGGAGTTGTATGCAGATGATCCCAAGAAGTATCAATCGTACCGGATTTCACTTTACAAACGGATGATTGTATGTAGATCACGTGAATCCTGTTTCTCTGTTGTCTCGTTTGCTGTTTCTGGAGCACTAATTGAAAAGCAGGCTGCCTCCCTTTCTCCCTTTCAAAGGAACCCCCCTGCAGAGAGCTTCACGATGCCAATTACTTCCCTTACTGCTTTTTTTGTTACTCGTAGTGTCCTCTGTGTCATCTGTGTCTCTTTTTGATGCACAGTTTTGTTACTAATTTAAGTCTTGCACTGTGAGCAAAGCAGTTCCTTTTTGAATACTACTTAATACTGCCCTGAAAAAAGAGGTACATGATGCAAAAGATGCTCAACTTTCAGAACCGCTC
>NW_010542608.1:89890-90612 GCF_000687285.1 Phaethon lepturus
TTTAAATTCAGTTCAGCAAATAGAGGCCTGATCATACAGATACTCATCGAGGTGAATAATGCCTGCAATCCAGTCTTAGCCTGAATTTGTTCATAGAACTCTTCATAGTGCTGACATCTGGAATGAATAAATCTATCAGAATCAAAATATATACCCCTTTAATATTTTTCAAAAATGCAAAATATGAAAGATAAAATTGGAAATGGTATTTCCATAATAATTAAAAATAACAAATTTAGATAGCACCATACGTAAGCTTGAAAGAATATAATTTATGAGTTTCCAAATCTTAATGAGATGTGAAATCTGTTCAATTTGTTTAGAGGAACCGTAGAAGGAACTTTATTCTTCCTCACGTATTTGTTGTTCAGGAATCATATCCCTTCACTGATACATTCAAAAAGAGTCTGTTGGACTTACTTGGGTTTTTTTATTAATCTCAGGAGAAATTGTTACATCTGACAATGAGTATATTGTGTTATTAACAGGACTCTGTTGGAAAATTGAGCACTGCTTTGAATGTGAAGCATGGCCTTGATTCTGTTCTTTCAGCAGGCCTGATTTTCTTACTTCTCAAGTATATTATATTAGGTTTTGAACTCTTTACTACATGATTAAGAGCAATTTTGTGCCTAATTCTAAGTTGTTGCCAGTGCTGCACTAATATTTTTCAATACTTTAGGTATTGAAATTTGTTTATATATTTTATATATATTTATATT
>NW_010542609.1:0-33269 GCF_000687285.1 Phaethon lepturus
TTGAGCCCGGCAGCCGAGGGGGGAAGGGGGCGCCGCTGGGCGGCTTCGCGCCGGACCTAGCTCTGTTGGGCCGTCATTCGTAAACGTAGAGGGCGAAGGACACCGCGCGGCTTAAGCGTGAGAGTCGCCGCTGGGAAGCCCGAGCGGCCCGTTGTGCCTACATGGAAGCCGTGCTTCCACGTGGGGCGGCCTGCAAGGTGGATGAGAGCTCGGCGAGGTTAATTCACAGGACATAACGCAATTTTAACAAAATAAAATGCTTATCTGCTTTGGCGAAAGGTAGAACTGGAACGTAAAAATCAGCAGACTGTCCAGAACTGAATTGCTGTGTCCTGTCCTGAAGAAGACAAGCAGGTTTGATGTCCTGCGTGCAAGGAGGTAGCAAGTATTTCTGAAGCACTGAACAGCTGATTGTCCTCTCATTCTTACAGTAAAATAAAGTTTCTAGGTGTCTTTCATTCTCTCAAGTTAGTTGAGAAAGAACAACTGTTCAAGAAAACGTTGATGTTAACAAGCATGCATTGTAGGGCATTCTGCTAGTATTTTTCAGTATATGAATTAATTCCTATTCCTGTATAATATGAAGGGTATTTTTTTATACTTAGACCAGAAAGATGCTTCTTATTTCCTCAGGAAGTGTATTTTAGAACTAATTATGCATTGAGATGTTTTCTGGAGACATCCTTTTTAAGATGTAGTTGTTTATGGCAAGTAATTTAGTTATTACTTTCACAGAAGTTCATTGAACTGCAAGTTTTTTAAATGTTTATGAATGTATAGTATTTGCATTTTGAAGTGCATTCTTAAGGGTGGTATTTGAAGCAAATGCATATGTTCTGGTAAGTTCTTCAAATGTATAGTGATGCAACTGGAATGGTAAGATGAACACAATTACTAATAGTCTGCCTTATTCAGATGTTGCTTACTATTTTATTAGGTGTTGCTACTGACATGCTTGTTGTTAAATGCCATTCACTGAGGCAACTGTTTGGTTTCGATTGCCAAATTCATGGTAATTATCCACATCCTGGAGATTTTACTAGTTGCTGGCCCAACAGACTCCTTAACTGCTTTACAGTGCTACAAGAATGAAAAGTACAAACCTTTTTTCCCTTCAAGGGGGTATTGTAGCTGTGGTATTAGATACTCACTGCTCTGAGAAAGAGGAGAAAACTCCATTTGGATACTTCTGTGTGCAGTAAGAGAAAGGAGCATGCAGTTGTTGAGGATTAAGTATGAGACAGGAGAGCAAATAGGTGCCATGGTAGATCTAATGGCTAGTGAAAGTTGGTAATGTTGTTGATCTTCCTTAATCACCAGATCTCTAGTAGAAAAACCTGTGCATACATAGAATAACAATGTGAAGAAGGTTTCCAGGGAATTGTTACCAGGAGATAGTACATGTTAAGAGTGGTAATTGTGAGAAGTAGTATATAAATAAAAGGGGCTTATAAATTAGGGATCTCAAGATTCTCCTGTGTGAAACTTATTTTGTCATCTCCCCGACTTACAGAGCAGGTTAAACTTCATTTGATTCACTTTGATTTTTTTTTTTTTTTAATAGAAGTATAATAAATACCAAATCGAAGTTGCAAGTTGATCGGTCTTTCATTTGCGGCTGTAGTGGTATGGGAGTCACAGTATATGATTGTCTTTTCTTTTTCTGAAAGATATGGTTTTGGCTTGGAAGCTGACATCAGTGGCATCCATGCTACTGTGATTTGTGATGTTTATACATCAGCTTATCTAAACATGTTTTTTCAATACAGTTTATTGACATTATAACAGAAGATAATTTATACAGTTTAAAGTGATATTCTTGATTAAGCCAACTTACTTTTTCAACTCTTTACTAAGAAAATCTAAGAATTAAATGGTTTCTATGCAAGCTTTTATTAGAGTATAAAAAATTGTGTTGTTGGGAAGACAAGTTACTTCAGGGCTACTATTGAATTGAAACTTAAATTGTAGTCTTGTTGCATTCCAAAGCTGTCATACATGTTTTTCCATGGAAACTAGATGGGCTAAATTGCTAATGAATCGAATAGGAATTTGTACAGAGCAAGACTTAGACTTCTAAAGGTGTTTTAACTTAATTTCATTACTTAGCTCCACCACCCCCAGCCATAGAGGAATTTTAAAGGTAGGAATAAGGGTACAGGTAGGATGTGAAATTTCTCTTTCCTATTTTTAGTCAGAGAGTTGTTTTGACTGTGGAGGACTGATCCGTGAAACCTCTGGAAAGATGCAGTTTTGACTTAACCACTTCATGCAGAAATACAGCTTGTTGGTTTCCTTTTCTATGTAAGCATCTGTATCAAGTTAAATAATCTAATAGGGTGTATTTAAATCCTCATTTCAGCAAAGCTTGTCTAGGTCTCTGATTTAACAGGGTAATTTTCACGGTTTTTACTCTTGAGCTTTACTTGGGAGTGGGTAAATTCTTTTACTAAGTTCTTGAAAGATCAAGGAAACTTCCTTTGCTTTTTGGTGCCCTCTACTGATCTCTGTTTGTCAGAACATCAAAAGCTAGGGATTTTTTGTCTTCAGAAGCAGTAGGCTAACAGCAGTAGCTCTTTAAAAACAGTGGGAAGGGAAATGAAAGAAGCCTTTCTGCACCTTAAGTATTTTCCTGATTGCTGTCCAACCAGTTTGTCTGGATTGCAGTGGATCTATTCCTCACCTCGTAGAAAAATAGTTAAGCAGCATAAATCTGCCTCATCTAGTGTCTTCTGTAGGCATTCCAGCTGTAAAAAGACTAGTGCCTTTGCTCTTCTGCCTCTTCAAAAAATTGAGATTTTCTCTCTTTAATACCCACAGTTCCTGGTTCTCAGTGAGCACATTTCAGATTTACTGTCCTAGAACTTTTTACCTCCTGGTTCACTTGCAATAACATTGCTTTTTGTATTTCCCACTACAACCTGAAATACTGTAAAGAAGTGCAGTGCTTAATGTGAGTGCCACTACATATGCTATATTTTACTTGCTTTCTGTTTCGGCAGCCCTTTCATCTTGTCATTCTTGCAGTTTTGTTGCTATCCCTGAAAACTGTGAACACCTCTGTCCTAGGCAAACTCAGCAATTGCATGAAACTCAACCCTGTGCTCTCTCCAGAGCTTCTTATCTTAGCCTTGTGGTCTGTCTTTGCCAGCTCTGTTTCTGACAGAACTGGCCAGATTTTTCTTTCACATTGCAGTATGTATTGTGAGCAGGGATAAGAGCATTCATGGCACAACTTACGGTGCTTGCTGAGCAGGTGCTCTGACTGGCAGCCTTCATGAAAGCTTTAGGAGGTGGCTTTCTCTCTGGACAAAAATTAAGAACTTGCCTTCCTTGGTGTTGGGATTGTTCTTTAAAAAAGGTGTGATTTGCTGAATATTATTTATTAGCTGCATTTTCAAAATCTGATTCTTGGAAATCAATCTCTTGCAAAGACATTTAAAACTTTTATTGGTAACTACGAAGGGAGGGAATTTTTGGTTTGGTGCTCTCTGTGCATATGTCTGTTGGGAAAACATTGGTACTGAATATAAAACCAGAGAGGGAAATGAAGATATTAGGGACATAAAAGAGTAGGAACAGGTATTCATTTTAAATGTTGTGGAAGGAACTTATACCAGATGTGAACACAAAGAGCTTGGCAAGACCAATATGCATTTGGTCATTCTGTATATGAATCTCTACTTAGCATAGGTTAGAGATCATATGTGAAGCTTTCTTCCTCTTTATTCTCAATTTCCTTATTATGTCACAGAACAGTTAGAGCACTCTTCCTCAGATTCAAATACAGAGACCTAGTATAGTGTTTGTATTTTCTGGCTCTACTTTCAATATGTGGTTGTTTACATATATCTCTAGTTGAAATGTGACTTAACAGTTCACAGCTGTGATGGTGACTTTGTTCAGTGTAGGGCAGAGCTTGAGACTATATAAAAAAAGAACATATTGAATTTCTTGCATGCTTTAAGTTCTCATGTCTTTTTTTCCTCAGTAAAAATGTGAAATGAGGTTTGAGAAGTCAGCAAACCATGCTTTTTTGAGTGCATTTAGGAGAGTGAGGCTTTTTTTCTTCACATATCATCTGATATCGATCATGTGGTTTGGTCTTTTTTTAACAAAGCCTACAATGACTTTGTGTGAGAATAATTCTATTTTCTAAAGTAAATTAATAGATCTACACAAGTTTAACAACCACTTGAATGAAATCCTAGATTTGTACTATCATTGAGGATGGTTCTGTGGTCTATAAACATAGTGTTCTGCAGTGTAAATTAACCAATTTCTTACTAAAATTGATTTACAAGATGCCAACTATAACATGATGCTCAGGGGGCATACCATTGTGTTTATCCATTTGTAGGTGATACAGAGAGTTTAGTTGTCCTATGAATTACAAAGTAAAGCCTTTGTATTTGTTTCAGCTATGAAAATTTCCCTTCATGCAGGAAATGACCCGGAAGAAGGAAAGAACAAATTAAGTGTCAGAAATGGGAGAACATAGAAAACTGAAATACAGAGTGAGAGGCGCCCTGACTCTGGTATTGGGGGCTGCTGTGCCAGTTACGTACTACAACTGTTGCAGTTGTACTGTGTGCCGTTTGGGATGTGTTTTCTCCCTTATTCTGTGGGATCTTCCCCACAGAAGAAGGAAATTGAAAAAGGTAGAACTTAGAGTCCCTTATTCTTAGGATTAATATCTCAGCCACCTTTGAATTTTCAGGACTCTGTTAAAATAAAACTTTTTAAGTTTTATAACAACTTTTTTTTTCCCTGATACCAGTGTGTGTATATTGCAGTGTATTGAAGAACATTCTATATTTAAATGACATTTTGGTCATACCAGTTAGGTAGGTAGGTGGTTTTGTGGATTCATTGTGTAGTTTCTAAAATGGATTAAGGGTATTTGTTCAGACTTCAAATTTCTAGCAATATGGAGAGAATGGAAGAATGTAGAGAGTGAACAGTGGTACATTCCTGAAGAAATTAGATCCTGACTTTCCTCAGTTTCTGAGAACACACAATGCTGCATTATACACTGAAATTTTTACCCGTATGGTGTGCTGAGCAGAGACATACATCTTTTGCTAACACAGCTCAGTGTTGTGATGACAAGCAAAGCCAGTGAAGGCAGTGAAATGTAAATATGCTCTACCACAGTAAGTATTGGGGTATTATGCCAGTAATCCTTTTCCTAGGACAAATTACTAGTGCTGGCTTGCCTTTGCCCATTGTGTTAAGGACATCAATTACAATAGTATAAGTAACATTTGTATCAATGTAAGTGTAATCTCTTTGGGGGCTGAAGTTGAGGAGGATTGATTTACATCATCTATGTTAATTGCTGGTTAAAATGTATTCTTCTGTCAAAAATTGGTTCATGCCTCACTAAATACTAGTTCAGGTGCTTAGGTAGCAGTATGCCTCCAGTGAGTGTTTGGGTATTCTTTAACACTTTGTCAACAAATATGGTCAGTGTAACATTAATTTACCTGAATAAGAAGGTTCAGTCTTCAGTGCTCAAATGCTAGCTTGTCCACTTACGTATATTGTGTTTCATATATGTGTGTCCATGCTTGTGTACATATATAGTTTAATGTGGGGAAAAAATTCTCTTAAGTGGAAACAGTGTGATTTGTTTTATAATTGTCTTAATTACCCTGTTTCTGTTGATGTACCTGTATGTTAATTTCACATGCCTAAATGAAGAAGTCAATAGTGAATACATACTGTACATTCAAACTGTATGTAGAGAAGACTTTGGTATGAAGATAACTTTGAGCCAGCCTTCTTTTCAGACTCGTTGCCCCATCAGTTAAAAAAGCAGAATTATTTTTAAACCTGAAAACTTGATTTTTCTGAAATGTGTCTATATCTGAACACCTTGTCTTGATTTCACCACTTTGCTATTGCCGTGGCACCATTTTAAGTATATCCATTTCAGTATATTTTATGACATTTAAAGTAATTTCTTTATAGTAATGAACATATTTTAATAGTACACATGCAAAGTTTAATGTGTTTCAGCCTTGTATATAGGGAAATTGGCCCTCTTTCTGTAGTGATAAACTTGTGATTGTAATTAAAAACTTACTGTGTATGATAAGAAGTTGCTGTTAGCACCATCTCCTGAAATGGCACTTTCTGTATTGTGTGAGGTGGTGTTGATGTCAAAACATGGACACTTTAACTCAGATCTTGGTAGGCAATTTGGAGGTGAACTGGTAGGAAATGAGAAACTGAAAATATATTAAAAAATCTTATTGGATACTAGTACTATATATTGCATAATTTTTAAACTTTCCAGTTTCAAGAAAGAAAACTTACAAATATTTCGTGAGATATTGAATGTACATAACAGGTTTTGCTTACTACCCTAGTGCATGTTAATACAGAATCAAAGAATCATTAAGGTTGGAAGAAACCTTTAAGATCATGAAGTCCAACTGTCAATGATCCAACTGTCCAACACCATCACGTCCCATAAACCACATCCCAAAGTGCCACATCCACACCTTTTTGGAACATTTCCAGTGATGGTGATTCCACCACTTCCCTGGGCAGCCTGTTCCAGTGCTTGACAACCCTTTCAGTGAAGAAATTTTTCCTGATACCCAATGTAAACCCCACCTGGCGCAGCTTGAGGTCATTTCCTCTCGTCCTTCCATTTGGGAAAAGAGACCAACACCCCCATCACTACAGCCCCCTTCCAGGTAGTTGTAAGAGCGATAAAGTCTCCCCTCAGCCTCCTCTTCTCCAGACTAAACAGCCCCAGTTCCCTCAGCCGCTCCTCATAAGATTTGCTCTCCAGACCCCTTCAGCAGCTTCATTGCCCTTCTCTGGACACTGTCAAGCAACTCAATGTCCTTGTAGTGAGGGGCCCAAAATTGACTGCAGAAAACATTGGCAGAAACAGCACAAATTGTTTTCCATTTATTGTTACCCACACCATTGACAAAGCTGAGTTAAATTGAGACCAGAAATGGGGAGTTTAAAGTAAAATTAGTATTTTCCCAATAACTTTGCTCTTTAAGAGAGAGGGAGGTATAGAAGAATTGTTTTCCCTTATTGAAGTTTGGATGGTGTTTTGGTTTATGAGAGATAATGATCCCTATTTGGAAAAAAACACATTGAAATTATGTAAAAATAAATACTTAACTGTCTTCTTTGATTCATTTCTCTGGAAAAAATGATTGTGAAATCTCATATTTCAAAGGATTCTTGTTTGCATGCAGCAAGTACAGCAAGCAAGAGCAAATACTAATAAAATTCAATTTGAATAACTTTGAGATGGCTGTGTGTTTCCTTCTTTCTTAAACCTGCTTCAGTATTAGAAAAGGAGATGCTTCAGATGTGATATATGGGTTGCAATGGCCTTTTTTATGAGCAGTAGAACTTGAAAATAAGAAACATGTAGTCCTACTAAACACAGTTTTCTGCTGCTTGCTATTGAGAGTGCTGCAGTGTGCCAAATAGGATGCTAACATTTTAAATTTTTTTTAATGTTCTTGTGCATTTTAAATTCATGCAGTAAAGAAATAATCCAGCATTTGGTATGAGAAATTGACACCTAAGAACAAATTCTTAATACTGTTCAAAATATTTAAAATACTTGCTGTGAAACTCAAGCAGTCTAGGCTTAGTTGTCTCTTTAGTGTTGTTTCTTGTGTATCCTAAACACCCTGTTAAATAAGAATTGCATTTCAGAGGAGCTGATACAGAGAAAACCCTGGAAATGGCTGTCAGCCTGAAGTAAAATAAACAACAAATTAAATATTCAGTTATTAATATGTTTTAATCATAAGTAAAATTAAGACATGCATTTGGTGAATATGTTTGAAGATATTGGTATGCAATTTGCTGTTGCAAGCCTTAGATCTTTCGCAGAAACACTTAGCATGGAGGATTCATTGTCAGTTCCGGTTGCTGAAGAACATTGATCATTGTGCTCGCCGTCAATAAATAATGAGTTAATCCTATTAACCATGGATGAACTATGGATGGCGCAGAAAGATTACTGATGAGTGTTCTTGATACAGTTGTTAGATACAGAAACAGTCTAATTGATATATACCATCATAGCTTTGAAACACAGAAACTTAGATGGACTTGCATCCTCTTTAGACTGTGTTTGGTAGCGTTGCTCTTCTTTTACAAATTATGTTCCTTTTTTAAATACTGTGTAAATTTTCACTCTTTCACTGTTGGAAGGGCTCTTTAATTCACAGAAGTTATTAAGAAACCTGATATATGTAAACTTGCTACAGCGAATTTTATACTGGCAATGTGACATTGTTATTGTAGATGGGTTTCCATTTTAAGATGGAATTACTCGAATTTTTTTCTTGTCATATGATCATATTTTTAAAGCAAGTTGCAGAAAACATTGTAGACTTCCTTTCAGAATAATGTGCCTTGCTAAGGATTCTTCTGACTCTAGGAATTGAAATACAGAATATTTTCTCCCTAATCCACAGAGAGGATGCCAAGAGGCGTTTTCTTTTGAACTACTCTTTTTTTCCTGTGCGTTTTGCTATAACCATAGGAACAGCTGATGTCAAGCTTAGTGTTTCCTGGTCTCTATTTGTGGAATTTTCATCCCAAGTACTAGTTAAAAATCAATTTTCTTAATTCTTGACAGTCTTCTGAAGTGCAGAGGGAAATGGTATCCCATTTTAAATACTCAGATGTATCTGGTGTTTAGTGGGGAAGGGATACTTTGTGTCTCAAGGGTAGCTGTTGGAGCTCTACCCCGAAGTACTATTTGAGTTGTGCTTTGCAGCTTTTACAGGAGAATGCTAGTGTTTAGTATAGAGTGAAAATCAGTTACTGCTTTCCTTTGTGCTGTTGCAGAATATCAGAATGGCTGAGTTTGGAAGGGACTTCTGGAGGTCATCTGGTCCAACCCCCATGCTCAGGCAGGGCCACCTAGAGCCAGGTGTCCAGGACCATGTCCAGACAGCTTTTGAAGATCTTCAAGGAAGGAGACTCTACCACCTTTCTGGGCAACCTGTGACAGTGCTCAGTCACCTTCACACAGTAAAAGAAGTGTTTCCTTATGTTAAAATGGAGCCTCCTGTGTTTCAGTTTGTCCCCATTGCCTCTTATCCTGTCACTGGGCACCACTGAAGAATCTAGCTCTGTCGGTCTTTACAGCCTCCCTTCGAGTGTTTGTACGCATTGATGAGATCTCCCCTGAGACTTCTCTGGGCCAAACAGTCCCAGTTCTGTCAGCCTTTCTTCAGAGGACAGATGCTGTAGTTGCTTAATTGTCTTTGTGGCCCTTTGTTGGATCTCCAGTATGTCGATGTCTGTCTGGTCCGGGGAGCCCAGAACTGGACACAGTATTCCAGATGCTATCTCTTAGGGCTTTTGGGCCTACCCCAATAATTGGCTCATTTGGGCCTTCCTTTCAATGGGGAAAGAAAGCCATATTTGTTAGAGCCAACTTTCAGATTTGGGAGGGACTGTATTTCTTTGCCAAATTTCCATTAGACCAAATTCAGATTACCGTAGTGTTCCTTCATCAAGAAGCCATGTTTCCAAGTTGCCTCTTGGTCACAGCTCTGAAATAAAAGTTTGGCTGGAAAGAAAGGGTGCTGAATATTAATGGTAGTGATGTTTTTCAGTGAAATCTGAATAAGACTTAGTAAAGATCTGATATATTGTTTAAAGCAGTTGTCTTGAAAGTTTACATTAGTGCTTTGGTTTGTATTAGGGTGAGGTCAGCAATATTAAAATTTTTAGTTTCTCACCGTGTGCCCGCTTTACCTCCACTTTATCACTTTGTTGTACCAGATCGTGCTTGTTATCAACAGCCATAAAATTTTCCAGTTCCTACCGGAAAAGTCATGGTGTTTGGTTCCAGACGTGTTCTTATTCATGAGAACAGGTGAAATGGTTATGTGTGGGCTGAAGTAGAGATTCTGAATCCTGCTTAACACTGCAGAAGTTGAGCAAGCAGTGTTTTGTGCTGTAGCTGAACTGGCAAGCAGTTGGCAGAGTAAAAAAGATCACTACATTAACCAATGTGACTAAGCCAGCAAAATTCTTTGGGCAAACCCAATTATACTGGCAAAAGATTATTATTGTTGATGTTTATTCTGTCAGCTTAAAGTTCCTCTAAAGAGCTTTTGCCAGTAAAAGCTATGTGTCATCACAGTATGATTCTGCTGGCAAATCTTTATATATAGACAAGTAATTTGTCATGCAACCCTGTGTCCAACTGGGTAGTCTTTGTTTATTTTGTCTTGGAAAAAGCACGGCAGTTAGGCTTGAGAATAATTCAACTTTCCATAAAATCTGTAACTTTTTTGCCACTTGTGGCACAGGGCTCTTAATTAATTGCAAATATTTGCTTCATTTTAGTAGCTCCTTTCTAGATTTATTTAGAACTAGAATTTTAAGAGTGTATTTAAAGGAAATGTCAAGCTTTACATGTAAACCCCAAGAGCTTTTCATCTGTCAGCTTACCAGTTAATATCATCACACTTTTTTCCTCCCATTTCTTTTTTCCCCACTGTTACACAAAATGTAGGTGCAGATCCCTTGGGGGCAAGGCAGGACACTTGGCAAGTGAAAGTTTTGGCTTTAATGAAAGCCTAGCATTACCACAGTGGGAGCTCCAGGACACCAATGCTAATCAAATAGGGACCCAATGTAGTGGAGCTCTCTCAGGAGTGAAGGTCAAGGGAAAGCAGGGGTGGATAATAAAACTTGTGCTGATTAGCATATCATACATATGCAATGTCCTGTTTTGCTTGTTGGAGAATTCGCTGGTGTAGTACAGGTGCTGTTGTCTGAATTCTGAGATCTGCAGCTGGCTGCTGTCATTGGTGCCTGTGCAACAGTAGGTGCAGATAAGGAGGGAAGCAAACTATCCCAGGTTACCATAACATTGAGGTAAGATGTGCTTGGGACTCTCCATACTCAGATGGGGGAGGCAAACTATCCTGCTTTACTATAACAGTCTTCTCATGCCCTGCACCCACCCTTTTAATTTTTATTAAATATTCTTGTTTAGGGAAAAGTATAAGGACCTGTTGTTTTTTTCAATATACTCCTTAGTTTTTACTGTTTTCAGAGGCAGTCTTATCTCATGCTTCCTGGACTGTAGTATCTGACAGTATCCGTATAATTTTTCTTTGTATCATTAGTGGAAGAGTTGTGTGGTTTCTGTAAGGGTATGTGGAAGGAGAGAGCATCAGCTTGTGTGTGTCTGGTCAAGGACCTTTTCAGTGCCAAAAGGGGATGATAAGAAAAGGAGGAATAAATAGGAACATAATGAGACGCAAAGCAGACCAACAAAAAGTAAGGGAGCCAGTAACACGGACCAAATCTGGTCAGTCACTAATCGATGCAGGGGTGTGGAATGTGGGAATGTTTATTTCAGTGAGATCAAAGACCATGTCAAATGGGATTGTAACGAAAAGGGAGGGAGTCAAAATATACAGAGGCACAAACCTGCCAAACCAACTTAATGGAGAAAAAGAAAAGAAACAAACCTGGTTAGTCACACTAATTGCTGGGCTATCAGGAAACTGCGTGCAAACAAGGACTTTGTGACTGATAAGGATGCAAACCTGAGGGTCCAGGATGTTCAAGGGTGTTAGTGGGACTATGCAAGCCAAGGAGGCAATGTGGAGGGGAAGGGAGTCGGGGAAAGACAAAGAAAGAAAGAAGTAGAAAGAAAGAAAAGGGGCCAATCATGTAAACTGTGGCCAGTCTTCACACTTGCCTGGCCGAGCCCTGTGCCTCATCGCTGTGGTCTGTGCTGTTTTCTTTGATCTTTTCTTAACTATCTTTTAAGGTAATCTCACACTGTATCCCATGAGTGTGAGTGCTACAGAGACTTAAGTGAGACCAGCTTGAGTGAGACTAGGCCAGCAACTGGAGCCTCAATGGAGGTGTAGGCACTACCAGGTCTGTGATGCCAGCAATGGAAGCCCGTGGGGGTCTCCAGTCTCCATGTCAGGAGCTGGAGGGGCTGTAGGTCTCTGGATTATCTTGTTGGTTTCCTACAGACTTCATATCCATAGTGCTAGCTATTGGGAGGACTGCTCTGAGTGGACTGGGTTCCAGCTACTGGAATCAGAGCAGGGATATGGGCATCCCTGGCCTATGTCAGTTACAGGATCAAGTGAGGTCTAAGTCGGGGTGGTGAGTGTCTCAGCTGCCAGCCCCTGAAGCAGCAATGGTGTGTGTCCCCAAACCCAGCTACTACAGGGACCACGTGTGTGTCTTGGTGGCAGTGGCAGGAATGGGAGCACAGCTCTCAGCCTGTGTGCCTGGTGCCAGCTGCTGGCAGGGAGTGAGTATCTGGGGGTGTTTTTATTTGCTTGCCATCTTCAAGCTGGACCAGTTGGCAGGTAGCGGGGCCTTGGGACCAGACGGGTGTCAGGCAGACCAAAGGTCAATGCTGGTGTTCTGGGGGGCCTGCAAGTGTGGCGTGCCAGTGGGACAAGTATGAGTGCTGCATGTCTGCAGTAAGCACCAAGCTGGACCAGCTGGCAGGTAAGGCGATTTGGGATTGGGACAGGGGTGCCGGGTGGGCAAAGGGGCCATGATGGTATATTGGGATTTCCATGAACATGCATGTGCTTGTGAACCTGGAGAGTGTTGTTTGTGTGCTGTACTCGTGACCTTCTGTCTCTGCCAGACTATGAGAAGGAGGGGACTTGGCTGTCGGTGCTTTTGTTTATGTGTAGAGTCCCTTATGTAGGTGCTGTTGAAGGCAGCACCTTGTCTGTGGCATTGTGTGTGACAAGCCTTGTCAATGTCCTGTGTGTGCTGTGTCTCTGGGATACAGGCTTAGTTTTACTTCTGCTTCATGCTTAGTTGAACCTGCAAACAGGAAAGCAGCAGCTGTGATCCTCAGCCTGGGATAGAGACACTACCACCCTGCTTCCTGGGAACACTGTTCAGCTTTTGTGGCCTATGTTGTCCTTCATCTGCGGTCAGATTAAACCTAACTTTTTCACACATTAAAGGTAGATGAAATGCAATGGTAGGTAGATAAGCACAGTCTTCTAATAGAAGCCAACAGATAAAATGTTATTTCCTTGTTCAAAATAATAAGTATTAGTTACATTTTATCATTAAAATAAATTGAAAAGTAGAGAATGTTTTTATACAGTTTTCTGCTTCTTTTGTGGGCTTTGATTCTGAATGCAGGAAAACTCTGTAGATTTCTAAAGCAAAGTTCTGCTTGCTTGGAAAATTACAGTTCTTGTTTAATAATGCCAAGATATCATACCCATGTGCTAGCATTGATTTTTCAAAGGTCTTTTTTTGTGTGGTGGTGCATGTCTGTCTCTGATTTTGTACATCTGATCCTTTGCATTTTCCAAATACATTATTTTGTAATGAAGCTTGCTTCCTCAAAAACCTTCCACTTTTTATTATTTACGATTAAACATAGAAACATCTGTGGGCATCACTGTACACTTACTCTTCTCAGGGCTAGTATAGGTAATTGATAAAAAGAGTCCATTACATCACTTTATATGTACCTAGGTAGCCTGTGACATGTTTCAAGGCCTGAGTAATGAAAGCTGAAAGTTTGAGGTAATCGGTTACTGTAGTGGTTGTGGCTGTCAAAATATCTGAGTAGGTAATAATTTTTGCCGTTTATTGCATTGGTTACAGCATATTACTGAGCTAACAGTCCCACTGCTTCTGAATATATTTGAGGTAAGATTTTGAGAAGAACTGAGTATTACGTGTTTACTGAAATGCAGATGTGGGATGCCTGTTGCATTTACTTTATCTGTTGATTTTATCATTGGTTTTTAAAAAGAAGTAAAAAACCAATCATTGTGGTTTGTTTTTTGGTAGCTTAAGATCTTAAAAGATGCTTGGAAATCCTAGACAAATACAGAAAATCCTCTTAGTCTTGTGAGCTAAGTTTTGTGCAAAAGACTTGAAGAGGAGAATTAATGTACAATAATTTTGCAGAAATACACTGCTGTCATTCTTGCACCAGAAATAAAACATGTTTGGCAACAAGACTCCAGTGTCCTTTGCAGCTTAATTTGTGCTCCCACTTCTCTGTTACACAGACTACAGTAAAGACCAGACCTCCATCTCTAATACCCATCCTGGATTAGTTTATAATTGCATGTACATTTTTGTCATTGGTAGGTAACCCTGGGTTTATTACAGTATGTACCAGTTGAATTTTGTGTACCTTTTCCTCAGAGGGAATAATCACTTCTCTCTTCCCCCTTTACCAGATACTAACTTTTTGTCATAAAAGGTGTAATAGGTATCATAAAAGTCATAAAGGTGTCATAAAAGAATAGATTTTTTTTTTTTTTTTTTAGACATTGACTGATTTCCATTGGACCTAGTTGATGGGTTCATAAAGTTTTGCAAGGAACAGACTGGTGAAGAGATAACATCTTTCCTATTTCTTCACTGTTGAGAGTAGTGACAGAGTAGTGACAGGGTGGGAGTGTTGATCTGCTGGAGGGTAGGAGGGCCCTGGACAGGCTGGATCGATGGGCCGGGGTCAACTGTATGAGGTTTAATAAGGCCAAGTGCCCGGGTCCTGCACTTCGGTCACAACAACCCCTTGCAATGCTACAGGCTGGGGGAGGAGTGGCTGGAGAGCTGCCTGGCAGAAAAGGACCTGGGGGTGCTGGTTGACAGCCGGCTGAACATGAGCCGGCAGTGTGCCCAGGTGGCTAAGAAGGCCAACAGCGTCCTGGCCTGTATCAGGAATAGTGCAGTCAGCAGGACTTGGGAAGTGATCATGCCCCTGTACTCGGCACTGGTGAGGCCGCACCTTGAATGCTGTGTTCAGTTCTGGGCCTCTCACTACAAGAAGGATGCTGAGGTGCTGGAGTGTGTCCAAAGAAAGGCAATGAAGCTGGTGAGGAGTATGGAGCGCAAGTCTTATAAGGATCATCTGAGGGAACTGGCGTTGTTCAGTCTGGAGGAGGCTGAGGGGAGACCTTATCACTCTCAACAACTACCTGAAAGGGGGTTGTGGCGACATGGGTGTTGGTCTCTTCTCCCAACTAACTAGTGACAGGACGAGAGGAAGTGGCCTCAAGTTGCACCAGGGGAGGTTTAGACTAGATACCAGGAAAAATTTCTTCACCGAGAGAGTAATCAAGCATTGGAACAGGCTGCCCAGGGAGGTGGTGGAGTCACCATCTCTGGAAGTGTTCAAAAAACGTGTGAATGTGGCATTTCGGGACCTGGTTTACGGGGCATGGTGACGTTGGGTTAACAGTTGGACTTGGTGATCTTGAAGTTCCTTTCCAACCTTAGTGATTCTGTGATTCTATGACTAGATGAATGGTTAGACATTGGGGAAAAAAAAACCACATTACCCAGGACATGCTGTGATGCAGAGACATCTGATGACAAAGAATCTCAACTACACTGCACAGTGCACTTCCAAGAGCAACAAGTTAGTTAAATACAGCTCTGCATTGAACTGTCTTGTAAACTCTACCTTGTAATGCCACACCTAAGTTAAACTTCTGCCTCTGCTGCTTTCTGGGGAAAGCAGATTTCTGCCATTCTTCCATTTCTTCTGGAAGAAGACAATAAGGCTTCCAAGACCATCTGGGCCTCAATGACTCCATCCAGTCACATAAGTGAGTTTCTTTGTCTTGGTTCTAGGGTCATGGGGCAGAGCTCCTCCAGAACTTACTAGGCATGAGCTATATAATGTACTTTAAACGAGCTTAGTCCTGGCCTGGCCTATGAATAAGCCACTGTATTTGGACACAACTGTTAGTTCAGCCCAAGATTTTACTACTATTGTAGGTATGATCAGAATGTTAGAAACATTGGAATATAAATGAGATCACTGTTGTTGGAGTATATAGATCCTTTGCAGGTAGGATATGCAAAATGCTCAATTTAGTAGCCCATTAGATGCCTATAGTTAAATTTGAAAATGCTTATAAGCTTTCATGTTTACCAGTTCATATCATAGGAAAAATCATTGACTTCTCAGTATGCATTTATGGGGAGGAAACATGCAGCTGCAGATTTCTAGTCAGCTTGGTAGTGTTATGTAGGATATACGCACCAGATTGTACTCGCTGTGTAAAACCTCCTAAGGAAAAGGCTATGCGTGAAAATACTCTTCAAGTATTAGTTTACTTTAAAAGTAAAGATTTTCATGGGCTGCACGATACACATAGTTTATTCCCTAAATTTGAGATTGAGGGTATGGAGTAGTTTCCTGTTGTACTTCCTAGGACCATTAAGTGAGAATACGCAGAGGGTTAGAGAGTGTTTTTCAGATATCGGAAGCAATTGTTTTTGTAATAATTACCTTCTGTGATGGCTTATCATCTATGAGTATATATGCAGTCTTTATAATTTGACGGGAAAAGGAGAATGGAAAAGAAACACCTCCAAGGGTATTGTCTTGGTGAAAATAGCTAGTCTTTCCCAAATTAAATGGAACAGCATTTAGATAAAACATAAAAAAAATTACTACAAGAAACTTACAGAAGTATAACAAACAATTTTTTTAAAGGATGTTTTACTCTTTACATCTTTAAAGGATGGGCATACTCTTTAATCACTTTTGTTACCATTATACTGTGAGAACTTATAGGGTACACAGATGAGAATGGGGCAAAACTGAGGATGTCTGTGAAATGCTGACTTTTAGGGATGACATTGTAGGTTTTAGTGTCCTGACATAAGCTGCTGCTTTTACTAGTAGCAGTCTGATGCCTTTGTCCTGCTACGTTGCCTTTAAACATGAAATCATCTATATATCAGTTTATCATGCTTTTTTTGTTGAATTACTATTTAAAATAAGGTAATGCTTTCACCTTGTTAATTAAAAGCTAGAGACAATGTTCTTGATAGCTGCTGGACATTCTGTTCTTGTTGCCTGTTGGGCAGGATTAAAACATATAGCATAATGGCTGTTAAAAGCAGCAGTAGTCCCAGAGTTTATTTTGAATATTAGCAAGATGCAACTAGAGTGGTTTGGGGATTTGGGGAGCTACCATCATTGCTGAAAAGTATCATATTCCACAAATAAACTATGGAACTTAGTGCCAAATAATAATGTAGACTGCAAAGTTATACTGCCAATATCTAGTTATTCCATGTGCTTTTTGAAAATGACATGAAAACAAATCTTAAATTATATAGGATATGTGTCTGTCATTAGCTCCCTGTACTACGTACTATATGCTTTCTCTTATGTTAGTATTACCTTGCTACAAGTCATCACATGCGAACTGATTTCTTAATAAAAACTAAGATAAAACACCAAGTCTTCTTTGAGTTTAGGTTTGTGTTGGGTTTTTTTTCTGACATCTGTTTTACAAAGAAGTTTGGCTTAGCTTCAGGTTACTACTTTTTCAATACAGAAAAAGACATAATTAGATTTAAATCTATACTTATATGTAGTTCCAAAAATTATTTTATCTTTATTTTCTTTTTAATAGGAAACAATTTTGAGTGAAAATACTGTTGCTTAGTGCAGAGGGAAGCTAGCACTTCTTACGGAGTTTGAAATAGCTGTGTGAGTTAGTAATTTGTAGTGATAATGAAGGCTAATTACTTAGTAGTTTGCATCTCCACTGTCATTGAGGTCGTATACTCCATGAACAAAAGGAAAAATAATCAAATAACTGTTTTTCTAAAGTAGATTGCTTTTTACAGGGCTGGATATACTGGTGTTAATGCTTGGGAAAGGTGCCAGATTTAAATTAGGGCTGTAGCAGTGGAAGATCCCCAGCCAAAAGCACATACAGAATGTAGCAGTACAGCAGTGGTTATTTTGTTATTTCTGTGCTTTGTTTTCTGACAACTTCACTAAACCCAGTGTTTCCTTCCTCCTTTTGACTTTTCCTTTTGTACTTCCAAGACCCCAGCATACCTTATTTACCTGTATTTTTATTACCTGTGTTTCTCTCTGAATAGACTTAAGTCATCATGATGTAAATTCTACTATCCTGAAAGCTTCAACTTGGGCCACAGATCATCCTTCTCTCTGACTTGTTCTATCACAACAGTAAAACAGATTATATAAGCAACTCTGAATGGCAGAACAAATATAGCATAGTTTCTTTATGATTTATCCTTTGGCAAGGTTCTCTGAAATCTACAAAATACATATTTTAACAACAGATTTGCTCTCAAGGCACTTCTCAGGTTTCTTTTCCAGTTTTTTGGTGTTTTGCTCCTGAGGGCAGGCAGCCTTCTGGAAGAGTCACCCTTTGCCTGGACATCTACTTTCATGAACCCTCAGGTGCATAACTGTCTTTTGACCTATTTTTCTTTGTAAAATTCAAGTGCAATTGGTTAAGGAGTTCAAAAGAGAGTACAAAGCCATTGCAGACAAGTTTTTTTCTGCATCAGCCATCTGCAATTAAATGCAAATTTGGGGTCATTTTGGTTAATTGAAGTAACGCTGTGGTGGACTGAAATGGAAGTGGGGTGAGTGGACAAGCTGAAGAGCAGCAAAGCGCTATAATTTGGCTTGCACCAGGAGTGCTCTGTCAGAGAAGTCTATGTGATATTTGAACTCAAGGATGGACCCAGTGTGGTAGTTCCTGTGTTGCTTTTAGTTTTTGTGTGTCAGTGAGCTCTGGAGTAGAACTTGTATTTTTCTGTATTGTCAGTTGTTATGCTTGTTAACAGCATGATGTGCTGTAATTTTGACAGAATAGTGGGGTGAAGGGGAGGGATATTTATTGCTGGAGCACCTCTCCTGTGAAGACAGGCTGAGAAAGTTGGGGTGGTCCAGCCTGAAGAAGACAAGGCTCCAGGGACACCTTATAGCAGCCTCCCAGTACCTAAAAGGGGTCTACAAGAAAGCTGGAGAGGTACTTTTTACAAGGGTTTGTAGTGATGGGACAAAGGTTAATGGCTTTAAACTGAAAGAAGGTAGATTTAGATTATATATAAGGAAGAAATTCTTCACTATGAGGGTGGCAAGGTACTGAAACAGATTGCCCAAAGAAGCTGTGGATGCCCTATCCTTGGAAGTGTTCAAGGCCAGGTTGGATGGGGCTTAGAGCAACCTGGTCTGGAGGAAGGTGTCCCTGCCTATGGCAGGGCGGTTGGAACTAGATGATCTTTAAGGTCACTTCCAGCCCAAACCATTGTATGATTCTATGGAATCATAGCTGCTGGATTCAGAGGCATCTGTGGGAACTTTTGAAAAGAATGACAGCTCTATTTAATGATTCAGTGGCATGGACACACAATGAAGAGGAGAGATTTGAGTTCAGAAGGTAGTTACTTGAGTTCAGAAGGAACTGGGAGAATGTTACTTGGAGATGAATGGCCTTCATGTCATTAGCACTGAAAACGTTAGGCACTATGTAGTCCCTGAAGAATTTCAGTGAAGTACACAGACTTAACCAGATTGGTGATGAAGTTTTTTTTCAGGTTATGTGTAAGTACTTTAATTTAATGACCGTCATTACAGTAATAAGTAGAAGGATGAAGCACCTCTCTGCTGGGCTAGAAGAATTAAAATAGGCTGCAGTACACAGCAAATGTCTGATTAGCTATGTATGTACGTACAGATCTGATAGGAAGGGGACACAATGCAGAGCCCAAGCTCTGTATGACATCTGCTTACTGACAAGTGTGAATTCCATGGTTGTGAAGACTGCTTATACATCTTTTCATGCTTCTGTAGCCTATAAATGCTAGGGTGAGAGGGCTGTAAAACAGATTATGTCTTATTTTCTTCATGTTATTTTTTCCTATATAGTTTTGTTTTTGCATGGATGTTGGAATTTTTATCTTTTAATGGCTGCTAAAATATAATCTAGTAGCAATTCTTTTATGGGTTAGGGAGCCATTACAAATCTGTGCTATAAAGATAATAAACAGACAGCTACTTGCAGGCGTTTAATTTCATGGTGCTTCAGTGCAATCTTCAACAAGCCACTCCTAATGCTAGCTGGAATACATAGTATTACAAGTATGGATTGTAATTCACTCATCTGGAAGTGGTTTGTGTTTTTTTTTTTTTTTTGTTTGGGTTTTTTTGCACTCACACAGAGCGAAGACAGTCCTAGTCCCAAGCGACAACGCCTTTCCCATTCAGTCTTTGACTATACAGCAGCATCACCAGCCTCATCACCACCAATGCGACCATGGGAGATGACATCAAATAGGCAGCCTCCTCTGGCTCGGCCCAGCCAACACCACTTCTCAGGGGAACAATGCAACACACCTGCACGAAACAGGAGGAGGTAAGCAAGCTGTGTAGATTGGGAAACACTTTCTTATTCTTCCTGATTTCAGCTCAAGGGAGGTGTATTTCAAGCAGCACTGACTAGATCACACGCGGTGAACATGTTAACGTTTCCTTTGAGCTGTAAGTTGTTATAATTGTAACTGAAAAGTTACTGGACGTAATTCAGATTGGTGCATCATCCAGTACTTTGTGTGAATAGTCAGCTTGGGGAAGGGAATGCTTATTAACATTTTTAGTTATGAGCCTGATTCTTTTTCACTCTGCACTGGAGCAATATGCATGTAGAAAAACACAAGGAAAAATCTTTCTATCAGGGTACTGTTAAAGATGTTAAGAGTTACTTATGTAGTACCATAATTTTCACTGCAGTCACTATTATTTTCATACATAAAAACAATATAAATAAAGATGAAGGGTATTTGCTGGGGAGAGTGAGGAGGTTAGCATAGTTTCAAATGGTTGCTGAGATGGATGATTCACATATAATAGGAGTTAAATTTTCATGTTGGTTTTAGCTTGTGGCTCATTAACCTCTCAAAGTAAAGATTTTGGAAGAAGTTCCGATGGTCGTGGAAGAGTAGAGATACGGATGGCCAGGTTGAACTGGTGGCTGGGTGGATGATAGTATAGGAAAACACAAAACCAGACTTTTTTACTATTCTAGTTAGACTTATTATCCAAAACACAAACTTTCATTGCCTCACATTCTGCCCTCAAATGCTGAGTCATGTAATGCAAGTTAAAACACACTGTCCCTCTGCTTGCTTCTGAGAAACATTGTGGCTTGATTTGTGCTAAAATTGAAGTGTCTGTGCTTTTTCATGAATATAAAATATTAGGTTTAAGAAATAGATAACTGATTTTCTTCTGATTCCACAAATCAAATTTGTCAACCATGATCAGTTAGGGGTAGTTTTGAGGCAAGAGACTTTAAAACATGCTAGTTTTCTATCTTTGCTTCAAGTCCATCAATCTGAAATGTTTCAGTCAGTGGCATTCAAAATACAGCTTGCAAAACAGCTTGCCAAACTTAAGAAAGAGATTGAAATGTGAACTTGCAGGGTTATTGTGAAGAAGATTAGGGTTTTTATACAATTTGGTGCAGGGATGCTCTACAGGGGCATTTGGTCCATGAAGTGTTTTTTACCTTAAAACAGTTTGAACCAAGATGCCTAGAATATGTTGCATTTGGCCATTTTTGTTTGGTGTCCAGCCAGCCTACACGGATTTCTTTGCAATGTTCATTAACATCTGCAGAGTAAGTAGAGTGCTTAACAAGCTAAATGCCAGATAGCTGAATCTAGACAGTTTGGATATACTGTGAGATGAAGAAGAATGGGATGTGTAGGAGATGAATGTGTATGGGTTGAGTGTCTTGACAATCAAATGCAGTCAGGTGTTACCAAGATAGTGGCCTGTGGCTTGCAAGTAAACCATGCTGCAAATGGCTCTGCACTGAGGTGTCTCTCCATCTGCAGTCTGACAGGAGTTGTTAGGCTGGCTGCAGCATTGTGGACACAAAACATTACTCTTTCTAGGGCCAATTCACCTGCTCTTGGGTAATAACACCTGCTTATGCTCTAATCAGAGTCATTTGAATGTTTCCCTGCACTTGAGTCAGCATTTTTTAGCCTGAGTGCACTGTTGGATTTGAGCTGGCTGTAGGTATCTATATTTTTTCCATTATCTGCATCACTGTTTAGACCTTATCTTTTTGTATCAGGGATTTTGTACTGTGCCTAGCAGAACAGGTTTGTGGGTTTTTTTCAGATTAACTGTAAGCGAATAAATATTGTATTTAGAAGGGTAGACTTCTGGTATGAATTTGCAGAAAGATGTTATTTTTGTCCAGCTACTTACAGTACAGATAAATTGTGACTGTAAAAGCATAATGCATGCCTATATGAAATGGAGAAGGCCATTTCAATTAGGCTTAACCCGTCATTGTGGAATGAGGACATCTGTACCATTGCTGTGCCTCACCTTTGATCCGTGCTTTCTTTCCTCCTTGTCTTGAATGTAATTCTGAACTAACAGGATTAGTTCAGCTGCAAAGAAATTGCCCTTAATTCTGCAGTTATCGATACCTTATGATGGCTGTTCCTACCTGAGGGTAGGAATTCCTGCATTTTTTCACCACTTCCATCCTGTCTCTCTGTTTTACTGTGTTTGTACTGTGCGTGTAGAACCAGAGGAGGCTTTTTTGTGGATAATTTATAAAGACTTCAAGCACAAGTTCATTACTGATATTAATTAATAGTTTAGATCCATGTTTTCACAATTCTTCAGAAGTAATTTCCAAAAATTCAGGAAGCATGTAGACCTGTGTGTCCAGATGCTCTAAATTTTGCTGAATGAAAAGTACAGTTTCTTTACCACTTTGCATAGGAAAAAATCCAGTTTTGCTTTTCCCAGAGAATGATACTCCATTCATATAAAAAAAAAAAAAAAACACTCTGGAAGTTTTGCCTGCTTTTGGTGGCTGTGTTTTCTCATCATTCTAGAAAAGTAAAGCCAGGCGTTTTAACAAAGGCAGGGCTAAGAGTAGTTTTATGAGGTAATATCTTGTCTAAGTGCTGGTAGCAGTTGTGAGAATTTCTGTTCTTCTTTTTCCAAAACATTGGAGCTGTCTTTTGTAACATTCCTCTATTCCTGCAGCTTTTCCAAACAAAAAGACATCTTATGTTCAAGTATTCAGAGCACTTCTGTTTCATAGCAGGAGATAGCAACTTTAAAGCAGCCTTAATAAGCCAAAAACATAACATTTTTTGCATTAATAGCTCTGTGGTTAGAAATCATATATACTATTTCTACCTAATGTAACAGGTGTATCATACTAGTAATAGAGACATAGAGAGTGTGACAAAACTCTGGGAAAGGAGACTGGAATTAAGACAAATACATTGGCAAGACAGTGAATTGAGGTTCTTAGTGCTTAGAAGGAAACACAACTTGTATGTTCTGACATGGTAATTCACAAAGATAAAGAAGGCTATGCATTTTTTTGTTTGTTTGGTTGGTTGGGGTTTTTTTGTTTTGTTTTAAGATGCTGCATTACAACCTGATGTTATGCCTTCTGTCTGACCTATTGTGAATCTGCATTTTTTTCAGTTCTAAGAAAGACAATAATGGCATGACGTCCCTGTGAAGTAGGGCAGTAAAATAATGGCTTGAGACATTGTATCATATTCTCACAGTAACATCTGAATAGCTGGTAGTATGCTCCCCCTTCCCTAGGCTATGTTTGTTCCACACAGCACAGAAGTTGGACTCAACTTTAGGAATGTCTGGGATTTGCCAATGGGTTTCAGGCTGATCTGATATTTATTTGGTAATAGCAACGGAAATAGTGAGAGTGAAAAATCTTAAGTTCTCTTCCACACACTGTTGGTGAGGGCATTGTTCTAATGGTCACAGACCCTTCTTGTCTCTTCTCTGCAGTTTGGTTCCTCCAGCCTGTTCAATAACTGAGAAACCATTTAGTCCCATGTAGCTTTAATTTGCTGTTGCCTCTAGGACCTGTAATTTATATGTTGTGGAGATTGGTAGGCATGTATTGAAAGTACTGGGGGATGGTTTTGCACTTCCAGTTCTTTCCACTTCCAAATAAGTGAGAAGTGACTTGATCAAAACTTCTAATAGTGAGTTTGTTGCTTGTGTGTAATTTTCTGAGTGATAAGCCTGAGCTGCTGGTTTCTGATTTACAGAAGTCTCAGCTCCAGATAGTACCATCTCTACTCAGAACATACACACAATTATATAAGAATACATAATTGAATCCTGTGCCAGTAGATTAGTTGCTCAAAAGAAGTGGATGCTCTACACAACAGTTCTCCATTCTGAAAAAAAAAGGTTATCACAATTACAGTTTCCTGGGATCTTCTGCAGAGAATTCTATGAGGCACTTAGTTATGTAGTGAACATCTGAGACCTGAAAAATTCATTTGTTTCTTCAGAGGAGTCTACTGCTTTGTCTGCTGTCACTAAGTGGGTAACCATTCTGTGTCCTCATTGGAGCAAGGACCCTGGGGAGATCTGTGATCATGTAATGAAAGATTTTTACCTAGAATAAATGCACAGAAATCTCGTGAAGATTGCTATCTTGACTTTTTTGCACTTGTCTTGGCAACCCAAGTGCCTTTTTTTTTTTTTTAGCAGGTTAATATTTACATAAGAGTTCTTTTCCTGGTTTCCTTTACAGCATTAAGCTATGCTCTATTAAGCTCTTTTATGATGCAAAAAGTATCATCTCTAAGGCTTTTAGCAGTTTGGTCAATAAGAAGTTTTATTCCAATCTAATAAACCTGTTCTAGTAAAATTTTCCAATGTAAAAAATTAGTTGATACTTGATTCTCTTGTGGTTTTAGTTACTAAGAAGGATTTGTGTCATTTATGTAATCTCTAATTTTTGTTTAATGTATTTCCAGTCCTCCTGTTCGACGGCAGAGAACAAGGAGAGATCGTTTGTCTAGACATAATTCCATTAGCCAGGATGAAAACTATCACCATCTCTCCTATGGACAGCAGCAAGCAATAGAAGAACCCCGAGCCTTCCATCCACCTAATGTATCTCCTTGTATGTTGCACCCAGCTGCTCACCCACCACAGCAGAATGCAGTGATGGTTGACATTCATGATCAGGTAAGAGTTTTAGAGTACAAACAGAAGGATGTTGAAGATGGGGGCAAAGTGGGGGGGGCTGTTCTGGTTTTTTCCCCCAGATCTTCAAGATCCCTCTCCTCCCCAAATTAGTTGGTAATGAAAGTCACTAACACTAAATTCTATTTGTCCTCTTACAGAGCATTCTATTTGCCCTCTTACAGAGCATTTTTCTTGTTGAATATTATTGGTATGTGTGGAGCACTGCACTGGGCAGTGAAAAAAAAAAAAAAACAAAACCAAAAAGAAAGTCCAGACTTTTAATAAAGAAGATGGATATTTATCAATTTGTCAGTGCATCTGTTGGCATAGTTCTGTAGGCCTCTGGCTCAAATCCTTGAAATGCAGTTATTTTGCTTCTGAAGTTAATTTAATGTGATAAAGATATGATATTATAATGTATTCTCTGTCACCTAAAATACCTCTCCTTTTCCTAGGAGTTCTTTAAATATTTAAAATACATTATTTAGAAGTGGAATTGACAATGCCTGTAATTGCTTGCCTACATGACAGCAGAACTCATGATAGTATTGTCACATAAACAAATTAGCCATCCAAGCCTAATCGACTGCTCTTTAAATGACATGGAAAAAATGAGATGTGGTTGATCCAGAAAGTAAATAATAATTCCTCTCTGTGACAGCAATTGGTGTAGAATTCTGTAATTGAGGACCTGTGAAAGAAGTTGTCCTGTTGAGGTAACCTTTGTTGTTGTTGTTTCTTAAACCAGCAGGCTGCAGCACAGGTACACTAGTTGCTCCATAGTCATGAACTGGGAAACAGAACTGGTTGTCTGTCTTGTCAAACTGCACATGCATAGAATGCAACTCTAACTTGGTTTGCATTCAGTACAGCTGCATACCACTGGTGTGTTGCATTATGTGCACAGAACAGTTGTCAGTAGGGAGTTATTTGCATTTGGGGCCACGTGCAAGGGTGGAAGCTAATGCCATTCTAGCCATCTCACAACCTTACATTTTGATGAATAATTTTACTGCTGCAACATCTCAAAAATTCAAATCATGCTCTTGCTTTGTGTTGCAAGTTTTACATCATGATGTGCCTGGATTTTGTTCCATCTCACTGCCTCTAACTTCCAAGCACCATCTACCATCAGATGTCAGTGTTTCCAGACTCACTGAGGTCTTCCATGGTGATGTTTTATACTTCAAGGACATTTTCAGAGGTCACATTCAGTAAACATTTCAGAATCACACCCAACTTTTGTACTTGAGCCAGAACTGAGTCAAAATTCAGTGTCTCTCCTGAGACTGGTTTCTGTCATTGGTGGTACACAGGTCTGGATTTTAGGTTCTGTTCAGTGATCTGTGTTTTGTTCTGGCCTCTGTGTCTGACTGTACAGTACCAGTTCAGTAAGTTACCTGTCTTGACTCATTCTTACCTTCCTAATGAGCTTTCTTACTTGTTCCATTTTAGCAGATCATGAAGGAAGAGGGAGCTTCCTTCAAGTAATTACCTTTTTATTAACCTGTGCTCCCTGACATTAAACCTTATCAGTTTTGTTAGAGCATCACAGATTTCTTGTTCAGTGTTTTTAAAACAAAAACACCAATTGGTTTGTAGGTTCAGAATACCTTTGCATCCTAGTTTGATGACTAAATTCTAGGGAATATCACTAGCTAGAAAATTGGGTTACATGCATCTGTTTCCCAATACAAATGTGAATACTTAGGATCTGCTGTCTCATAGCCATGTTTACTTTTCCTTTTCAGCTTTCCCGTTAGCTGTTCTGTTACATTTAGGTTAGGAAATGTAGCTTGAATGTTGGTCTGAGAGTGAAGCAAGAGATTGGTCTCTTTTGGAAAAAAGAATCTACACAATTTTCTTGTTCTTTAAAGTTGCAAGTCTCTGAATTATTGAATCAGTCCCTTCAGAATCGAGAAGATTCTTTAGCTACTTGTGGATTAGCTTTTATGTGGGAGTTACTGCCACCTTATTTTGTAAGGATTAACCGGGGAGTGGAGGGGGGGGGGAGGTTTAATAGAGTCTGAGATGCTTCTGAGTGACTCTAAGGTGCCTTTCAAGTTTTAATATTTTAAGCTGAAAGATCCTTCTTGGCCTTGCCCAGAAGCTGCTGATCAATAAGTAATATTCTATTGAGAAGTATATTTTAATAAACAGCAGTTACAAGCACATGCCTCCTTTTACACCTTCATTGTGAATATATTTTTTTCTGTTGTTTTTTTTTCTATCTTACTCATTGTGCTATACCATACTGTTAGACCTTTACAGTAAGTTATTAATTTTTTTTTCCTTCTGCTGCAGCTCCATCAGGGCACAGTTCCTGTTTCATACACAGTGACAACGGTGGCTCCGCATGGGATACCGCTTTGCACAGGCCAGCACATCCCAGCCTGCAGCACGCAGCAGGTCCCAGGGTGCTCAGTGGTTTTCAGTGGGCAGCACCTTCCAGTTTGCAGTGTGCCTCCCCCAGTAAGTGGGTCTCTGTAATTACACCAGCTTCAATATTAGACCTAGGAATGGCAACTTGGAGCTTCAGTGTCTGTGTGGCTTTAATTGTGTTGGAAATAGCCGTTTTTTCCCCTGTGGTAAATTGCAGTGGCATAGCAGTGTAGGCCTTAGAGTTGGTAGGCATATGGTTCTTGCCAACTGTCTTTATAGGGTATGACTGTTTGTAGTATAGAGTCCTGGTGGTTTTTAATTCAAACTAAATGCTAGTTTATGAACTGACTTCCTAGCATCTGCTATTCTGCATACTTTCAGATAGTAAGAGGAAAGTTTCTAAGACTTTTCTTAGGCAGCTCACCTAGGAAAAAATCTTAACTAGTAGTGACTTTGATCAGGGGTTGGTTATATACAAAAAGGTCTGATATTCCAAAGTCATTTTTCTTCTGTGAATTAGTAAGACCCTGAAGGATCACTAAAAGCTGAGAAGGGCTCTTCTGTCTCAAAATGATTAAAAATATTCTTTAATAATGATGTCTCTCTGTGCCTTTCTGGGAGTAAAATAAAGTGCCTTGACTGGCTAATTTGCCAGCTTTAAATTTAAAAGAACTTGAACTGTTTTCTCAGAAATTTTATCTATCAGCTTGGAGATAGCACTTTCC
Source organism: Phaethon lepturus (assembly GCF_000687285.1). Lineage (NCBI taxonomy): Eukaryota > Metazoa > Chordata > Aves > Phaethontiformes > Phaethontidae > Phaethon > Phaethon lepturus. The sequence continues at coordinate 27,958 of NW_010542609.1, forward strand.
AGGTCATAGCATTCTGATGGTACCATTCTGTGGAAATTTCATCATTAAGTGCTAACAGGCACCAGAGCTGAAGAAGTGTACGCCAAGAAGTTTCAGCTGTACAAATGAAAGTTGCAGAACCTGCTGGGAGAGTCACAGCTTTTTTCCCCTCTCCTTCTTCTAGTATAAATCTGTGTTATTATACATAAATACTATATCTAGTGTCCAGTAATGGTTTGTACTGTTGGTATAGATATTGTTCTCTGCCAGCTGTGTATTTGCCAACAGTGTGTAACTTTAACTTTTCCTGTTGCATATTCTGTGACCTGAGGGCATGAACAAGCCTATGACACTGAAACAAAACCCCTGATGGAACCACCTATTTCTTTAAGCTGCCTGTTAAAGAGTGAGGGGAATTTGCATTCATCTTGTCCAGGTGCCACTTCTCCCCATGAGAGACAAGAATGTCTGCAGCACACTGCTGGCCAGTCTGGAATATTTGTGGGCAATATTTCCCCTCACCTTTCAGATCAATGAAAATCTGTTACATGAGTCAGTGTGTATCCCCGAGGCACAATGAGAGACAACTTTTTTCTTCTATTTAGTGATGGCATTAGTGGAGCAAAGCAATCTCAGAAATTGGAACAATATTTGCATAATAAATTCATCAAGGCAAGAAAGCAACATGACCTAAGAAACAACAACAGAGAAAAACCTAAAACTCTACTGGGGCTTAGGGAAACCCAATCAACAGATACTAATAATCTTACCCTCTGCTTTAAACAGGTATATTATCTGTGCAAGTCATAAAATGTTTTATAATTCAACAATGAAGCTGTCCTTTAAATATATACAGGAATAAAGCGCCAACCAGGTTGTTTGGACTGAATGTACAACAGTTAATCAAATGTCTTGAGAGAATGCAGTACAAGTGAACATAAAGAATTAAGGTTGAGTTTATGTAACACCAGGAGGCAGACTTTATGAATTCTTCTATTATGTCACAGAATTGAGGAATAATATAAGGTAGGAGGAGGCTCTGGAGGTCATCTGGTGGTCACCTGCTAAGACCAGTACCAGTTTCCAAGGATGGAGATTTCACAACCTGTCTAAGCCTCCCCTCCAGTGTTTTGTGGTGAAGAATTTTGTCTGTATATCTGATTGAATTTTCTTTGCCGTAACTTGGTCCCATTGGTCCTGCCTTTTCATTTTATCCCTCAAGAAAGAGTCATGTTCTGCCTATCCACTCTCATGAAGTGGCTGAAGACAGTGGTAAGGTCTTTGCTTAGTTTTCTCTTTTTAAGGCAAAACAAATCCAGTTCTGCAGCCTCCTCTTTTATGCAGTGTGCTCCAAGCTCCTGGTTATCATGTTGTCTTTCAGCGGACTCATTTCAGTATGTCAGTGAGTTTCTTTGGCACTGGGGAGTGCAAAACTGGACACAGGGCTTGAAATACAGTTTCACAAGTTCAAAACAGAGGGGCGGAATCACTTCACTGGACCCACTAGTTATGTTCTTAGTAATGCAGCCCAGTGTGCAGTAGACCTTTTTGACCACAGGAGTACAGTGTGGCTCTTCTGTACTCCTATTTGATGTGTCTACTGGAACCCAACACTTTTTTCTGCAAATCTGCTCACCAGCCAGTCAGTCTCAAAATGTCCTACTCGATGGAGTTATTCTCTCCCAGTGCCAGACTTCACATTTGCCTTTGTTGAACCTGGTTCCTGTCAGCCAATTTCTCCAGCCTACAAAAGTACATCTGAAAGATATTCCTGCCCTCCAGCATGTCAGCTTGCTCATCAGCTTCATTTGTGAACTTCTCAGTATGCTTTTGTTACTTTCACAATACTTGTCTCTCTCACTGCATATATAACTATAAAATAAACAAAAGTCATTTATTAAATACCTTCATCAGTTTTAAAACTTCTTGGAAACATATATTAAAACAGCAGAAGTTTTCCAAAAGCTTGAATGAATAAACAGGTAGTTTTCATTTCTTTCGACTTGAAAGATAATGTAGCTTCATTTGCTCTAACTTAAAAAGTGCCATGGGCATAGCACAGATCGTTGCAAACAAACATTGGAGCTATCGTAACCTTTACCATTGTAGAATCTTGGGATGAAACCTATTTATATGTTCCAAAGCACCTCCTGTTTTAAAGAACACTATGTGATGTTCTACCTACAAATTTATCTTCAGCTATTTCAGAGAACAGTTTTCAGTTCAGTAAAATATAATAAAAATGTATTTTAACAATAGAAACACTTGCCTGTTGTATTTCTTTTGTAGAAAAATTATTTAGTAGCTGACAGTGAAGAATAGTCAGCATTTAAGAAAAAACAGTAGTCAGATCAAATTAATATGCTACTGTTTCAGTGCATGTAAAAATTTATGTTTGGTCATGATCATAGTAAATTAAGGTGATAGTTCCATCTCCACTAGTGTAATCTGATTTTAAACTAGATCTCTTTACCGTTTTACGCTGTTATAGTCAGCATGCACCATATATGTTGTGTGACATGAAAAAAAAAAGAGATCAGAACTTGGGTCCTCTTTCTTTGTAAGATTTGATAACAGGTATCTTATTAATTACTTTTTTAATTGTCAGCAATGTAACAGAAATGCCTGACATTCTGATGATGGATGAGAGAGCAAGAAAAAGAGAAATGCAGGTTTTCTTGCTCCCCCATATCTAAGGTTGGAAGCAAAACTGAACAATTCCACAAAGCACATTCCTGATGCGTTGCAGTGCCTTTACCACTTTATGTTCAAACTTTATCCCCAAAGGTGCTTTTGTATGAGGAATTTCAAAGAAGAGAGAAAAAGGACCATTTCCCACAGTAGCTGTCACTTAGGGAGCTGCCTTCAGAGCATGAGGCTCTCCTCAAAGTGCAGAACTGAGCAGAGCTTATGAATTATTCTTAATATATGAGGCAACAGAGGTTTTAAGGCACAGTCTGACAGCTGGGAGTCCCTCAGCTCCATCTAGAGCTTAAAATAGTTGCAAGACCATTGCTTTGGCATGTTGTTTTGAAGATAGTATGTGGGGAAAATAAAATTAACTGGGATAAATGTATCTGCTTCCACTAACTCCCACTGACTTCGTGAGAAATGAGAGCCACTTTGCACCTAGCAGATGTCACACTGTGGTACTTCTAGAGCCTGTTCTGTACTAATCATGGTTACTTGTGTATTTGAATGAGCTACTATTTATGTGTGTTTTGGAGGCTTTTCCAAGGAGGCAAAAGAACTGCTTTGTTTTAATTATATCTTTCCATAATATATATATAGAATGTTCTGTAGAGAATGTTTGTGCTAGAGACAAAAATACGTTGTTTTCATTTTATTTCAGATGCTTCAGGCGTGCTCAGTCCAGCACCTACCTGTACCATATACAGCATTTCCACCCCTCATTTCTAGTGACCCCTTCCTTTTGCATCCTTCTCATATCTCTCCACACCACCCTTCTCACTTGCCTCCTCCAGGACAATTCGTTCCTTTCCAAGCACAGCAGTCACGGTCGGTAAGTAATGCTTCTTGCCCCTCTCTCCATAGAATTGGTAGGGCTGGATGGGCAAATAGTGCTGATACCTGATTGAGGAAACAGGATTTTGTTTAAAGTAATAGGTTTTTGCACTTACGCTTCCTTAGCAAGCTGTAATCACTTAGTGTGAAGATGAAAAAATAATTTTAAAGTTCACAGTGTTTCTCTTCAGATTTCATCAGCTGTTGTCTGTGCTGTTTTTCCATAGGCTTTTACTTCTGTCAAAAAGATGTATATTAGCTTCACCGACTATTCCTTCAGATATTTCTTTCCCAGGAAGCAGAAGAGAATCCAGAGGAGGTTGTATAGTACAGTAGCAGTCTCAGAGAAAAGTTTAGCAGAGAAAGAAGAAAGCACAGAATGTTACTTTTGTTACATGCTTCTTTTGTATTACTTCTCAGTTAATTTTTAAATGGACAGTGCTTTTCCTAGAGTATAATGACCTTAGGTTGTCCAGACATATTCAGGAGCCTACAGTCTTCCTTTTTTTTTCTTTTTTTTTTTCTTTCTTTTTACTTATGAAAGTTACTGATGCCTTCTGCTTAAGCAGACTTAGCTTAGTGATAGCAACTACACAAATGTGGGAAAATGTGAGCCTGTTATGGATTTAGGGGAAAATTAGTTTTTCAGTTTTGGCCTACAGCTCTTACTGTGGGGTTATCTGTATACTTGTGTCCATCTGTTTGCCCCTCTGCTTAGAAGATGCCAGCATTTCACTAATGCAGAAATAGAAGAGAGGTTCATTGTTACTTAGAAACACTACTGACACTTCTCCATGCCATGTCTTAGGTGTGGATAGGGTTGTAATCACTTTGTTATGATGATGGGAGAACAGCTGGGAAAATAAGATTTTCAGGGGTAATCTTTATAAGACTTTCCCTTAGAAAATGTATGGGCTCGGATTTTAGCTTGGGTTGCTTACTTGGGTTATTGAGTAAGCTTGCCTGTCAACTTTCAGCTCTGGCAAAAGGATTTTATCGTAGTGGTTTAAGAATACCTTGTGTTTAAAGTTTGCTCTGCATAACAGGGAAACAGAATATTCCTTTGGTTCCACAAAGTTGCTTTCTTAGCTGAATGTCTTGAAATGGTTCCAGTGTCAGGAACAGAAAGCTATATTAATGAAAAAATGACAATTCCTGGTTATTTCTTGAGCACTTTGGGGCCTGACTGATGTACTGCAGTTGACTAGATTACAGTACTGAACTGGAATTTCATGCTTCTGAAACATCTGGACTACGTATTCTTGGTAGGACTGCTTGCATGACCCTCCTAGGAAAGATCTGCTTGATTACTAAATAACATTAGCAGTTTAATCCACAGGGGTTGCCATGTTTCCTCTCCACTTTTCAGATTTTCTGGCACAATTTCAGTTCTTGTCTATGGTTGTTTATTTTTTTCTCTCGCATAGTTGTACAGTGAGAGCAGCCTGGCAAGAAGGAGAGCAAATATTTGTCCTGAAAAATGCAAGACACAGGAAATTACAGCTACTCCTAGATTTGCTAGATCGCATAAATTCCTGGTCTATAAGCATGGCTAGCTGGAAAAGGTGAATTTATATCAAATGTGTAGTGTTATCTTTGCTTTTTGGTAGTGTTAATGACACAGGAATTGCTCACAGAGTTACTGTGTGAAACTGAGTACAATTATATCTATAAAATTCTTTTTTTTTTCCCCTATAAAATTGACGACAGCAGCTCAGAATATACAGCTGGGATTGCAGTTCTTTACCGGGGAAAAATTGCATCTCTATTATTGCAACAAAGCCTAGCCCCTCTCTCTCTCTCTCTCT
>NW_010542609.1:33300-68604 GCF_000687285.1 Phaethon lepturus
CCCCCCAAAGCCACTTCAAAGGATAGAAAATGAAGTAGAACTGCTTGGAGAACATCTTCCTGTAGGAGGTTTTACATATCCTCCCTCATCCCATCCACCAACATTGCCTCCCTCAGCTCCTCTCCAATTCTTAACCCACGATCCTTTACACCAGGAGGTGTCGTTTGGTGTAGTAAGTATTGTTTTCTGTGCTACACTTTCATTCATGCTGCATTAACATTCTTGATCTTTATTCTATAGTACATTTTGTGGAAAAGTTGCACTTCTTGCTGTTGTATTCCATTACTGGCTATAGCTGCACACCGTAGCGTTTTCTTTAAGCTGGTTTTAAAGAAATTAAGGGTAACTTAATGATACCAGCAAATGATTTCTGATAACATTATCTGCAGAGTGTCAGAGCAGTTACTTAGACAGCGTTCCATGTTACCACACAGTCCAGGACTTCTACTGCAGAAACTAATTATTACAGTTTAGAAAAGCTTCTGTCACTTTTAGCTAATTCTTCATCATATGTTGAGTTTCCACAAGTCAGGAAAGCTAAAATGCTTTAAAAATAGTTATTCTCCAGAGTGTTTGTAATTTGCAGGCAAGCAGTTGTAGAGAGTGCTTCCATAATTTAGACTGCACCATGTTTTACAGGCAGCCAAGCTTGCTTTCAGACAACTTTCTGGGGAATCTACAGGCAGTTCAACTGCAGTAGCACAAAAAAAATTAAACCTGGTGCAGGATCAAGTCTGTGCTGAAGTTTGTGCTTTTGTGGTGTGTCCAGTATCTGTGCTACCACTAGGATCTTTGTGGTGCACTTCCATCTGCAATAATATTAGTCCTGAGAGTTTTGTTGTTGTTCTGTGTGGGTTGTTGGCTTTTTTTTTGAGAAGACCTTTCCTGCCTGTGTAATGCTTGAAGAAATAACTAGAAGTCAAGTATATGCTCTGAATTTTTTTAATGCTTAACCTGTGCATCAGGTTGACAGAAGGTTTTAAAGGAATATTGTTATTTAAAATTTTAAATGAGAAAGAAATTTTAGGCCCTGTTACTACAGAATATACAGATAAATTCTCTTTAATTAGACTCCTTGAGATCACACAACTGTTTGCTGCAGTTTTTGTAAAGGTTCCAATAAGTCTCCAACATTAAAAAAAAAAATCAGCTCATTGTTAAACTAAAGATGTACAGTTTTTCAATGAAGTTTTCAGTCACTATGAGTCACTTTGGAGACAAAGATACTTAAAAATTCCATAAAGTGCTTGTATTTTATTTAATATGCTCGTTAGATGAGTTACATTGTAATCACAAAGATTTTGGTTGGAATGAGGCTTTCTTGACTTCCAAGTTAAGTCTTTAAAGAAGATAAGGAATAAAGTACCATTTTTTGCAGATTACATAGCATTTGTCCTCTCTGATGCTTCAGTCCTGGGTTGTATATTGCTGAGGAGTAGAAAGAGGTGTATTACAAGTAATCATATGGTCTTTTATAAAGCAATCCTAAATCTTTATAAAACTTTATTAAAATTAAGATGGAATGGCTGCATTTCTGATTGTTTTTCATTCAGTGAACCCAGCAGTTTCTAATTATATTTTTGGATTGCAGAATTCACAAAGCAGTAAATTGATATTTGCTATGTCTAGGTTGAGATCTTACTTCCAAGAAAAAAACTCTGGCTCTTTTGCATTTTGTTTATATTCACATGTAAATTTTATATATGACCATGGCTACTTATTAATAACGTTTCCATTGTCCATTTACGGGGATTTAGGTTAGTCATTGGTGGTGTTGGTCTTTTGTGTTTTCTTGAATTTCAAACATGGAAGAAGAAAAATATGTTAGTAAAGACTTTTGAGTCTTTACTAACAAAGTAAACTCAAAAGAACTCAAAGAACACTTCGAGTGTTCTTTGTTTCAAAAAAAAATTCTCAAGGCCTTCAAATATGAATTCAAGAGTGGTACGTGACTTTCAGTTTTAAAAATTACTAAAAAAATTTTAGTGCTCTATTTCTGGGAAAATACAGTTTGCCTTTAAGTGGAAATTTTTTTACCATGTATTGTTCCCATTTTAGTGGGCAATACAAGGAATTTTGAACAATATAAAGAAAACTTAAATATGCTAGTAGAGAGCTTAGCATGTGAATGAAAAACAGTATGACAAAAAAACTTTGATTTATCCATGGAAAGAACACATTGAAGCTTTAGGCTTGACTGTCTCTTTAGGTGTTGTCCAGTTGCAGAAATTGTACAGATTAAACTCTTCACATACACTTGAAAGGCTTCAACCCTTTTTTAATATGAATGTAAATATACACCGCTGCTTAAAAGTTTGGGATTTTTTAAAAAGAGGTTTTTTTAATACTTTTTTAAATTAAAAAAATGTTTTTTAATTTAAAAAATACCTTTTTTTAAACACTTCTTTTTTGAAGGCTTCTTTACTCAACCACTTGTGCATAAGCCTGCATAATAACACCAAGGCTAAAGGCTGGGCTTTTATATTTACAAAAGAGTCAGCAGTTCCAAGTCTTGTTTCCCAAACCAGTCTGCATGTAGACTAAGCACACAAGAGGTTGCAAGGATTTCTGTTGTGTGTCACTACTTTTTCACATTGAATGGTATGATCTTTGTCGATGGGAATTGTTTCAAACTGAGGCTGAGGTACTTTCGGACTTGAGCAGAGGCTGGATTTTTTAAATAACGCTTTATTGAAAGTGCATTTCAAGATTCAGATTTCATTTTATTTCATGATTAAGAAAACAAAATGTTGAACCACAGACTCACAGACTGGATGAGGGTGGAAGGGAGGTTATCTGGTCCAACCCCCCTGCTCAAGCAGGGTCACCTAAAGCTGGTTGCCCAGGACTGTGTCCAGTCAGCTTTTGAATATCTCCAAGGAGAGAGAGACTACCACCTCTCTGAGCAACCTGTGACAGTGCTCAGTCACCCTCACGGTAAAGAAGTGTTTCCTGATGTTCAGACGGAGCCTTCTGTGTTTCAGTTTGTGCCCATTGCCTCTGGTCTTGTCACTGGGCACCACTGAAAAGAGCCTGGCTCCGTCTTCTTTGCACCCTCCTTTCAGGTATTTATATACATTGATAAGATCCCCTCTGAGCCTTCTCTTCTCCAAGCTGAACAGTCCCAGCTCTCTCAGCCTTTCCTCACATGTGAGATGCTCCAGACCCATCTTAGTGGCCCTTCGTTGGACTCTCTCCAGTATGTTGACTTCTGTCTTGGTCTGGGGAGCCCAGAACTGTACACAAGTTCCAGTTGCACAAATTCCAGTTGAAGCTTATTTTCTTCTTTCTTGCAGACTTACCCACCTTTTATGCCTCGAAGACTCACAGGGCGCAGCAGATACCGATCACAGCAGCCAATACCACCACACCCTTACCATCCCAGCCTATTACCTTATGTCCTGTAAGTTCAAAGTACATTTACTTCCATGTAGGCTATTAAGAAGTCACATGACTCAGTAAGAGTCTCAGTACTTTTTATGGTTGGACTCTACCAGAGAACAAGTATAGTTCAGCTGTCCCAGAGAGGAGGAAAACTTCAGTTTCTATGTAAAATTTTCAGCTTATTTTGAATAACATATACCCTTGAGCAAGGAAAAATATAAGTGAACAATTTTGTCCAATGTAGTTTTGTAGTTTTTCTGAGGCACAGTAGCCTCTTGTTTCTGAACTCTTTGTAAAATCTTCAACAAATTTTTGAACTTGGTTCTTGTAATACTTTTACAGAGGCATGGTTACACGGTAGGATAAAGTCCTAGGATTCTTCCCTTACTGAATAAATTCGTTTGGTTTGGTTCTTAATTATGAAACACAAGGGTGGGAACTTTCTGTGATGTGTTACTCTTTATTGGCTGAACTGCTAATCTCTTACAGTTGTTGAATTTCTGTTCTGCTTCTTATTAGCTGTTTATGGAAGAGATGTGGGACAATTAACATTTAGGAATTATCTGTCATGTGTTATGGTAGACTCTCTGTGAGGGAGTTTCAGTATATGACATGAGATTTATTAGTCTTCTAAGTTCTGGTTTTGAAATAACTATGAAATGTTTGGGAAAAAAATTATTGTCTGGTGTCAAAGGTGGCATTGACAAGGAAATAATCAAACATTGGCACCAGATCTGTAGTTTCTCTCCATGCAATTTCAGAAGTGGCATGAAAGTGGCACCAGAAATCTGATCCAATGAAGTTGTTCAACTTTGCATCTTACAGTCTGAGAGTGATGTTGTAGCTTCCTGCCTGTATATTGAGGACACAATGTGGCACAGTAATTCCTGATGACTTCAGTGGGATTTTATTATATTTTAGTGCTGTGAATTTGTGATTTCTATGTCTGCGCATTAAATTTTGACCCATAGGACCATCTTGGGGCATATATAACTCTTGTTGAATATAAAAACAGAAAAACATCTCTCTCTTGCGTCTCTATCTGAAGAGATTCTGCTTTAACCAACATCACAGTATATGAGAAAGTGAGTTTGTGCTTCCCTTCAGTATGGAAGTCAGTCCGGTAGCATATCCTGTTTATCTTCATTGTATGTTTTAGGCTTAAGTTTCAAGGGTTTTGTATTGGAGAGCTAAGTGAACTTAGGGTTCCTTTGTTGATGTTTTATCCACTTAAAGACATAAAACATGTAAAACGAGAATGTCAATTCATTGTCAGTTTTAGCTGTCCATAGTCTGTGATAGTCAAGAGATTGTTTTTTGTAATAATGCTGAGCTTGATTGGAAATTATCAGTTGAGACATGCATTCAATTAAGACGGTAGCACTCCCAGTATCAAAAAGAGGCAGAATTAGCTTTTTCCTTTGACTCTTTCACTTCAAATATCTATTCTGGACTTCAAACTTAACATTTTTACCAGTTCTGAGGACTTGTTGATTTGAGAAGGATCATTAAGGTAACTTTACCTCTGTGAGCTGTTTCTATGCATTCCTTCAGCAAGGTGCTGAACCTTATCATTGTTTGTTCTCATGGTAGATCAATGCTTCCAGTGCCACCAGCAGTTGGACCAGCTTTCAGCTTTGAGTTGGATGTGGAAGATGGAGAGGTAGAAAACTATGAGGTTGGTGTGCAAACTACCTTTAAAGAACAGATGTTAGCTCAAGGAATAAAATTTTAGTATATTTTGCTTTTAGTCCTACTTTTGCCTTTCAAATAAAGGTAATGACTGTGAAGGCAGAATCCAGAAACCATCTTTTCGGATTTTTTTGCAATACTGGATATCAGAAGTGCTTAGCTTTATTTTTTGTTTATTGCTTTTTCCCAGAATCCACCCTTCCAGGCTAGTAATCATTAAATTGTTCAGCTTTTATGTTCTACATGCTACTCTTCTTCTTTTGAATTTTAATTTAAATGTCAAGCAGAAGTGAAGCACGTTCAAAAGAATGGGGTAAGTTATTGGTTTTATGTGCATAACTTTGCAGAATAGTATTAATACAGAGTAGTGTTAATGTCATAGGTTTAATTAATCTAAATTTTATGTTTATAAAACTGACTTGATGCCTTTTCCTCTTGGCCCTTAGGAGGGTACAGTAATTCACATCTATAGATGTAGAACCCTCTTTAATACCCTAGATAATTGTGGAGCAGTCCCATTTACTGGTTCTGTGACCATTGGATTCCATTCAATTTCTCTTCAAACAGTCATCATCAACCCTTATTTTTGCACCTCTTTGCCTGTGCTCCCCTTAAGAGCCCTGTGTAGTTGCACATTTTTAGTTTAACAATGAGCACATCTGTAATAACTTCTGTGCTAGTTCAGAAGCATCATCTTATTTCTGAGAATTTTGGCCCTAGGTTTCACGGTGTTAGAAATCTCTTTGTGATCAATATTGTTTGCAGCTTTCACCAAGTCTTTTAACTTTTCTATGCCTTGGTTCTCCATCATGTTTATAGTGATATTTTTCCTAGGTCCATTGTGAAGGAGCACAAGTTACACACACGACAGTGCAAATTATTTACATCAGAGGCTTTTAGTTGCAATGCTTGACTTATAGAAAATGAACATAAAATTTAACAAAAAAAAGTGCTTAAAGTTTAATGGTATGTATTTTTTTCCAGATTTGGGATAAAATCTCCATATTTCAATTCAGCTAGTCCAAGATGTAGAGTGGGAATCAGAACCTGTCCCATTAAATTCTTGGTTTCTCTCACAAGACCAGATTTGCATATTCTTAGGAAGCAAATTTGTTGGCGATTTTTTCCGGTTCCCAGCAATATTAATTTCCTAGCAGGATGAGGGTGCCCTTCAAAAGCAAAATACTTACCAAGCTCTGCATGCAGCCATAGGACTAATTGGAAGTTGGGTCCTGGATGTTTTGAAGTCCTGAAGGGAACATCTTGCATAATTAGAAAGATGGTTGAATTCTGAATTTCATGGGGCTTATGTTGTAGGGGAGAACTAAGGTTCTAAACATTTCTCGTAGAAGGGTGTTTTGTGCTGTCAGCTGGGGTAGTGAGGTGTAATGGCAGCCCCACAGTGGAACCAGAGCCTGTCTGAGCAGTGAATTTTTAAATGTCCAGTTTCCATGTTTTGCAGGCACTGCTGAATTTGGCAGAACGTCTGGGAGAAGCCAAACCACGAGGATTGACGAAGGCAGACATTGAACAGCTTCCATCCTACAGGTTCAATCCAAACAACCACCAATCTGAACAGACATTGTAAGTACATTGGTCTTTTTCAAAGGTCCATAAATTAGGTGGCTATATTTTCATTTCTCTAACTTGCAGCCTCAGCTAGGTCAGAAGGGTTTTAAAAGCAATCATGTCAGTAAACAGTTTAATTTTTTTTTTTTCTTGGATTGCTTTCCAGATCAAATACTATTTATCCTTACTTTAAAACCTTTATCTATTCTCACATTTTTTAGCTATATTTCAATTTAGTTCCTCAGCATTAAAAAATTTAAAATGAAAGAAAGGTGTTCTAGGTTTTGTTCAGCATACTAGACATTAAAGTGACATTGTCAACTTGGAATTTAGCCTGTGTTAAAATAGCTTCAAGTGTTACAGTTTCAGGCTCCTGATAGAGCTTGGTCAGTGGTTTAAGAGTGCATCTTCTTATCTTTAAAGCCCATTAACTTACTGTGTTTGAAAGGTCTGCAGAACTAAGTGGAAAGGGGAGTAGAGATGTGAATGTAGTTAAAGTGACTTGGTACCAAATGCTGTCTAATGTTAGAACTTCAGTGTAAGGTAATTTCTCTGATATTCCAGTTTCAGTGACCCTCAGTGTGACTTACTAGTATCAGTAGTGAGTGAACTTTATAGATCATTATCTCCACCATTTTGAATTTTTATTAAACATCTGTTCTATTGGTTGGGTCTGTGAAATCATGTGAGCAGGAGCACTTGCTTTGTGATTAAAAAAAAAAAAACAACAAAAAAACCCAAAACAAAACACAACACAAAAACAATTCTCAGTTTAAGTTGTCACACTACATAACTTCAACCACAGATATAGATAACTGTACCTATCCAAGCAGTAAAAGAGGTACCATCTTGCAGTTGTACCTGTAAAGTTCTGTATGGAATATGTATTTGTTGTTCTTACATAGCGGATGCGTTTGAACTGTGTTGTCTTTTTTAGGTGTGTGGTGTGCATGTGTGATTTTGAGTCAAGGCAGCTACTTAGAGTCTTACCCTGTAACCACGAGTTCCATGCCAAGTGTGTCGATAAATGGCTGAAGGTAAAAAAAAAAAAAATCCTATCTTAGAAGCGATTCATTATGTAGTTTGGGGCAACGGGGTGGGGGTATTTTGCTGCTCCACTTCATCTTGTTTCACATTTCTAATACTTAAGCTAGAAATCACAACAGAATGGAAGCACTGCCTATGTATGACATTTTTCTAACAATTGATGAAGGATGTTTCTTCATAATCTTTGGCTCAAGGAGAAATTAATATGAAGGGAATTATTTTCATTGACACATCTTACTGTGTTTTCCATTTGCACAAAACAATGACTGTGAATTCAAGTAATATATGAAATTAAAGAAGACTTGAAAACAAAATAGCATAATATAGGAGTACAAATTAAGAGTTTCTGTGATGATGGTGGCTTTAACTGTTTTGCGTATCCTGCGTAGCAAGAATGAGTACTAATACCTTCCTCATCCACTTTGTTAATAACATTAGGTTCTCAAGCAAATAAAACGTGTTATGTTTGTACATATTTGTGTATGCATATATACATATATAAAAAAGGCAATATATACAATAGAAAATATAATTTTACAAAACTATGATACAGCCTTACAAGAGAATTTGAGCAGAAAATAAAGGATCTAGAAACAGGGCAGGCCAGTAAGACCACAGTGAAAATAGCAGCAGTACAGAACGTGTGAAGAACACAGGAAATACAAGTACGTACATGATGATACACAGACATCTCTACAAGCTGCATTAGCCAGATCTACTATCAACAAGGTATTGATCCCCATCTTGGCTCATCTTTTTTCAGTGTTTTATTCTGTTCAGCTTTAGTTTAATCTGTGTGTAGTCTGTTGTGTAGAACACTTGAAACTGCAATCATCCTATGTTAATACAGGATATAGTCCCTAGAGACTTATAGATGATGTCAGTTGTTTCAGAAAAAGAAATTAAAACCCCTTGCCTTTATGGCATCATAAAAGCAAGAAAATGCATATCTTAGGCATAGACTAAAATATTCAGTGCAGAGAATGAAAACATCAAGTTAATATTGACAGCATTCTTTTGGCTAACAAGGTATCAAGAATAATGAGAAGGCTTTTAAAACTGAGATATGATACTGCTTTTAGGTTACAGTACACATGGTAAAAAATCTAAGGCCAGCGTAAATGTTTCCACAGCAACGCTCATAACTTTCAGTAGAACAGGTGTCCTTCAGTATCTGAATCCATTACATAGTTGAGAATCAGCAAGAGGAATGTAAACACCTAGTTGTTTTATTGTCAGATTAAAAAGCCACATACACACCCACACACATACTATTATGAATGTATTGTCCTAGATGTATGCTGTTTTATTCAGCAACTGCAAATTAAGAGTAGATTATATATATTCAAGTGTTATTCTCCAGTGTCCCCCTACTCCTCTTGAGGAGTGTTCACAAGAGATTTGCTGAGTCTTTTCATTGAATGAAATTTCCTAAGTCATTTGTGTTGTGGACAAAGTATCCGGGATAGTAGTCACTCCATTTTATGAAAAAAACAACTAAGATAATTGACACAGCCTGTGAGATTATGGATTCTATATTATAGAATATATCAGTATATATGGATTCTATAGGTACATATAGGTAAAATTGATTATAAAGGTTTTTAAAAAGACAGCTCTTTCCAGGCTATTAATGCAAAAAAATATACCTCTGATTCATAGAGCCCCTGATCTGCAGATTGCTGGAAGTTAGAAGAACATGTCAGGGAAGTATCATGCATGCTTGTCCTGTCTGTATGCTCTTTCTTACCTGACGTTGGTCTCAAGAGTAAGACAAGTACGTTGAATTAAGCTTTTTTGGGACTCAGAGTGGCAGTTCTACAGTTAGATTTAATATTTTCAACTGATAATGAACTGGAAATAGAATTCAGAACAGTCAAGTGAAAAAAGCAGATTTAGTCGTCTTTTTCATAATCGTAGATGTACTGTAGAAGTGCTGAAATAGCATTTTTATGATGTTCTTGTGCCAGCCTAGACGCTATGTATTTTCTAACAGATCTGCAAGTGTGGCATTTTCTAAAGATTGTCTTATCATAGAAAAACTGTATAAGCATAAGAGTGTCACCTAGTGGGTGGGAATGAGGTGAAAGATATGCAATCTAAACCTAAAGAGTGGTGCAGTTATACCCACCCAAAACTGCTTGTATTGACATCAGGTATTCCAGAGCTGGATGCAAAATAAGCAAGACAAGGCTAAAACATCATAGTGTAGGATTACTAAGGCAATATATTTACACCATGTGGGTTTAGTTACACTGGTATGAAGATGATGTATGAAAATAAGTATTATTTTGCTTTGTAAACTATAACAAATTACCTGTACCATGAGCCTGTTTTACTTACAGCCTCTGTCTAAACTTGGTTACAGTTAGGCAGCAAACACCTGGAAGTGAGGATAACTGGAAAATATTTTGTGCTATAGTTTTGCTTCTGTCCATTCCTTTATGTATTTGACAACTTGTTTTATCTGTTGATAGTATAATTATGTTCACATCCATTTAATTCACATCATCCATCCAAAATCCTGTTGATAAACTCTGCTGTGGAAGGAAAAAATCATAGCTTTCAGTACTTGTAAGTTTTTTCCACAAGGTAAAAAAGAAAAAAGTTACCAGTTTGTTCCTGTGTTTTACTGATTTAATCTTGTCTCTCTGAAGAAAGTATTTGCTATCTAGGAATATTTCCAGAACTACTTCTAGAACTATGGACTCAAGCTGATTCTTTTAAGTTTCACCATGTTGTTAGTGGAAGATTTAAATAAGAGGGCAGTGATCCCGTCTGATTATTTAAAAAAAATAATCCTTATTCCACTGCCTGTTGATGATGATGGAACAAAAGGTATCTAAGAAAGTTTTGTGGCTTATGCATGGAAGGTTTGATCTGCCTGGCTGGTATAATGCTATGTACAGTACCACCTTTTTAGATAGTGTTAGCAAGTGAGAGGAAATGTTCTTTTACAGTGCATTAGGTTGCCCACTTTATACTTCCCTGGTTAAGCAAGGTTAGAGACTTGTGAGAGAAAATGTAATACAGTGGAGGACATAGAACTAACAAGAGGGAGGTTGTCATTTTGCTTTTCATAGTATTGTCAACTCTCATATTAGACAGTATTTGGTTATTTCTTCATATCCTAAATCTTTCAGTCAAATATGAATACATGAGAAATCTGTTCTTTTGTAAAGTAAGAGTTAGTCATCATTCCAAAGGACAGCTTGAAAATATGATCTGTCTTCTGCCTGAAGGTTTAGAACCAGTTAACAAGGAAAAATTGCCTTTATATTTAATATATTTATATTTAATGGTTGGATAGGAAATGCTGTATTATATATAAGAAAAGACAAACTGTAACTATAGTTGAACTTGGTTCTGATGGACTAACACCAAAGTAGTGCAATGCTTTTTCGAGGATTCTAGTAGCCCTACAGGTTCATTATTCTAGATGCTGTTCACTTTAGCTATAAATGTCTATAAAATATAAAAAAATCAATCCGTTAGTTCATTGTGCAGCTCTCTCTCCTTACAGTACAAAAACTAAGTTTGCCTGAAGGAGTGGCTGGTTAGAAGGTCAATATTACAATATTATGTCCACTTTACTCTTCTTTTTGCACCAGAGTCATGTTAAATGCCAGGAAGGAGGAATTAATTTCCTGAAAGGCACAAGAATGCACCTTAATTTTAAACAGATGTTCATGTAGGATCTTGAAAAGTTACTTAGAAAGCAGTGCTGCAGTATCCATGAATATTCATTTTATCCTGGGACAGTAGATTTATTTCTGCAATTCCTATCAGGAAATTACTCCCACTGAATGCTTTGTGTCATGTTACAAATAGTAGGTACTTCATTATTCATCTAAGCAAATACTTCATGACTCAGTAATCCATAGAATTTTGAAGAACATGCCTTTTTATTTTAAATATTATGTTAGCTGAATTGTATCTAGAATAATGCAAATACAAAGTAGTGACCAAGCAATGGCATTGTCCTCGAGTAATTTCAAAACTGTTAGTGAAAGAGCAAGAAATAAATTTTGAATTGATTCTCCAATCCATGCTTTGCAAAAACTATAAAGCAATAATAATTATATAAATTACAAAACAGTAATAACAGTAAATTGACAGAAAAAATATACCCTCATTTTAACTTGCATTATTAAATAATGTTTTAAAGTAATAACATGTTACTTTCTTTGGCATTTATTGTTTGGATTTGAAATTTGTGGCAATGATTTCTGAACTCTGGCCTGCAGAGCCATATTTCTTGATGCTGTTACTTGTATTTTCATTGAAAAATCCGTCTACCTTAGAAAAACTTGGAGATGACAGTGGTTGGTTCTGCAATTTTGGGAACTAAGAAATAAAGAATTTGGGACAGGGAAGAGTTCTATCCACTCTGTCCTTTGCAAATCAAATGTTTTATCATAGATGTTACGTGTTTGTTTCAGGCCTTTTCTCATCATTTGCTAAAATGAAATTAGCCTTTATTTGACAAAGGGATGTGAAGGCAGAAGGACTTTCCTAGTAGCTTAAGGAATGTTACTTCTCATCTGTCTTGTCTTCTTATGGAAGCTATAAAAGTAAACGAGTAACAGGACTTATTTTCAGTGACTGTTTTACTGAAGGGCTGCTTATGTGTTTTACTTGAATACATTTTCACCAGGTCATCTTTTCTCTTTTTTTTTTTTTTTCTCCTTTCTCTTTAGTAAAACCCCCTCCCTTTTTCCCTGGTCTGCTTTCAGCTTTGACCAAGTCTATTTGACAGGTTTCTGTGAGAATAACGGAATAAACAGAGTATGAAGAGATGTGATCCCTGATCAGTAGAGCTTGTGATAACATGACACCATCAGATAGGACATTTAGCCCAAAGTTGATGGTCTGGTTTTGGCGGGTTTCTCTGCAGCACACAGTACAGCTTCTTAGTTGCACCCATCTGGTTGCAATATATGATAAGTATGAATTTGCATTAATAAAACCACCATTACTTACATAAACACTTGTTTGCTGTTTTGCTTTATCTTAAAAGATAAAGGGCACTATTTTTTTTAAACACAGTTTTGAATTGGCAAACTTACACGACTCTAGCATAACAAAATAAATTAAAAAGGCATAAGCACACTTTGTCTTATCTTGTTTTGAGTACTCTTGAATTGCTTTTCAGTACTTACCGTTGTCAGTGTCATATAGTCATTACCTTAACAATGTTTTTGTCAGTACAGTAAACCCTCTTTTGTTTCTGGTTTTACAGGCAAATCGTACCTGCCCAATTTGTAGAGCTGATGCTTCAGAAGTGCATCGTGATTCAGAATGACCAATCCAAGAGCACAAATCTGTTTTGGGTGTTCCTGGTCACATGTATATATGAACTATATTGAACTTCATGTGGCTTCCAGCCTACACGTTACACAAAAGGGTCAATGGACCTTACTTTGCACTGTGTGACTTAATCAATTATAATGCTTATAACTAGTCTTCACAATTACGGGATTGTTATACTAACAGTGTGATTGGAACTCCAAAGATTTTATTTTTTTTTTAGCTTAATTTTGTGTGTGCACTAACATTCCCTGGTTTTTGTGTGATCATTCCGACTGTTGCTGCAAGATTACTGTGGACGTGATCTTTTAGCATGTGCTTTTATATAAAAGAAAAAGGAAAAAAAAAAGTGGTAGCTCCAAACACTATAGCAATCTACCTTATATAGAGCCTTCAGATACTGTGAGTGGGAATGGATGGTGTGAATGTGTTTGCTTGTGACAGGATGAGTGAAGTGATTGTGACTGAGTCTGCATGTGTGTTTGAGAACCTATATACCAGCATGTACTGAGGACGTATGTGTGTAGTAATAATTATGCTGCAATGTATAATCTTGTGTGTTATTTAAACAGTACTAGTACTGTACACTGGTTCCTTTCCTTGTGTTTGCAGTTGCACACTGAATGCGATGTGTGCAGCAATTAGATATATAGAATTTCCTTCCCAATGTACTTGCAGGTATAAAGACTTTTCTATATACTATTCAAACAGATGTTTTGCTTCCCCTTCATTGGAGGCTTTAAATGTGTACCACTAAAGAGTGCATTGATTGTTCATACATGCGTAACCTTGTTTTTTTAGCATATGTTACAAAGTCTGGATTTTTAAATGGCTGATTTACAAGTTATTTTATCAATGTAAAGTTGCAATATCACACAAGTCATTTAGCACTATTAACATTTTCAATTGCCAATATGAATATCAATGCTTTTCTGTTCTCCTTTTAAATTTTTCTAGCTGGGTTTGCCAGTTATGTGCTTCTTCCATGAAAGAAAGCCAAAAGGACACTGAGGGTCTTGTGCAACAGCTCTTTTGGCCATTGTACTTGCTAAGGACATAATCTTTTAGCTTGTAAACATTGGCTTTAATCACATACCTTCTTTGTCACTTATAAGAGAGTTTGTATATACAACTAAAATAACTTGTAAAAGTTTACAATTTTTTTCCTGGAACTTCATGAATAAAATAAATTTTTTAGTATTTTTTCAGAGAAGTAGAATCTCTGGTTTTTTTTCATTGTATCACAAGAGATGATATTTCTTGGTCACTAACTGCAGAACTCAGTTGCCCTGATGCTGCTTCTTGCCCTTCCTTATTGCATGATAAGTATGATATGAATAAGGAGCTCCCTTGGATTTTACAACTGAGTTTTCAAAGCGCTCCACTATAGGAGAAAATTGAAGCACCTTCCAGAACAGTGCGTGAAATAGGAGGTGGTAACCTCTATTTCACATGCTCTGAAAAATGTTTTATTTGGGCTATTGAAAAAAAAAATTAGCTTCATTTATAACATTCAGACTGTTAACTTTTTCAATATGTTCTAACAAAACATTTAAGTCTGCATATACCATGGGTATTCAAAGGATACACTTTTTGCAACAAAATTCTGCTCCTAAATTCAGTAAAATTAATTTGTTTGCGGCAGCACAAGTGGCACAATTAGCAATATTGCTGCAACTTGCTGCAGTATCATCTTTAAGTTTGTTCTTTATGATTTCTGATGCTTTTGTATGCTGCTATGCTTTAGTATCAGTTATAATTTCAAACAGTGTTAGATGTTCTCAAATGCTGATTTCCCTCTTTGAAGATTCTACAAACCAGTCACAGCTCTTGGTGCAGATAAAATAAAAGCACGATTTCCCCCTATTTCAGATGCTGTTCCCTCTGTTTAGTTACGCAGGTAGTTCTCAAAAACAGTGAGTCTTTCCATACCTATCCATACTTAAAAGCACTAAATAAATAAAAGTGCTGTTACATCACCTTCAACATATTAGAATTTCTCCTTTCTTCCAGTGGAAATGGGCTTTTCACAATAACACCTAGCAGGTTAAATTACATGTAATAACATTTATTTTTTTAACAAATAAAGTCATGTTGTTTAAAAAAGCATATGGCACATATGGCTTACAAAACTTAGGCTTTTTTATATAACTGCAAAAGAAAAAATTCTGTGTCTACAGGTTTAAACATAACTAACACTACTATGCTTAGTGTTCAGTTCAAAGCATGGAAAGAGGATGCATTTTTTAAGCTAGATACAAATGAACAAGACACATCCTTCTGAAGCCAAGGGAGAATAGTCCTCTTTCTGGAATTGGAGAAATCTTGATGTGTAATGTCCTTTTTTCCCCAGTAAAGCTCTGTGAGGCAGTGGGAGGTCTAGGAGATGGAGGGTCCATGTTGGTAAAATCCTGAAATTAATTGTTGCACTCTGTGACTCATCTTTTCTGAAATGGTTCTTTTATTTGCCTGCGACTCTTGCAGATTAGCAAGATTACGTGGACTTGCTTCCTGTGGCTCGTGTGTATAAACAGCACACATGTGTATGTTCTGAATACAAGTCCTCTCTGTTGTGGCTGTCAAGGGAGGGGGATTCATGTTCAGCTGTTAACTGCTGTGTGTTATGCACATTTGTGCGTAATTCTGCAGCCTGCCATGGTGCCTGGCAACACCTGAATTCAGCAAGACTTTTTTTAATGTTCATTGCCTTTCTGCCATCACCTGGCTCCTTGGGCTCAAAAACAAACAAAACAGGGCACACTGTTGACTCATATTCAACAAACAAAACAAAAAAACCCAAAAACACATTAAAAACCTGTAATATGTTTGGTTTATCATATTGGCACTGCTGTGTTTTTTGCATAAACTGTCAATTTGACATTTTAGTGGATATCAAGGCCTACAGATAATTCCAATGTTTCATTTTGTGGCTTTCTTTACAAAAAAATTTGAAGTCTTTTGGTTTATGCCATTTTGTACAGGCTCTTGAATGTGATTTCACAGCTGTTAACACATTGTGTGCTACTTGGGGTGAGATTTAGCAGTCTTTTTAACTGTAGAAAACACATTTTTGACTGAGTTATCTTTGGGCCTTTGTAAAAGCTGTGTTTTTTCATTGGCACATTGTTACCTCATTTTGCTACTTGTGTTTCAGATTTGCTAATGATTATGAAATCTTAAGGGTTTTGTTGGAATCATATTTTGACAAGTGTTTTCTTTAAATCATACAGTATCGTATCATTTAACATGTAGTTTAAATGTATTATAAATATCTGTAACCAAATCATTTGAAGGCTTGATAAATTTTTAACAAAATTTCTACATTTTTTATGAGAGTTACTAGTAATGCTTTACTAGGTAGTGCAATGAATTTTTATTTTTAATCCCTGTGCCCAATTTTGGAGTTGAGAGAATTGTTCAGTAATAAATGTATGATGTACACTTACCCAGTTTTGTGCAGTTCTTTCTCTTAGAAAGAGGTGCATTGTTTCCTTTTGAAACTCATATTTCTTTGCATGGTCATGCAACTCTAGATATTGGCAACAGACGCTTGTGTTGTAGGGGAAGGTTTTGCCACCTTAATTGTAGTGCATGACAGACTTTTTTTAATCTACTGTGAGAGATCATAAGAAAGTTATATGAAATGTGTCATATCTTTGAAAGTGTAAAATAACTATAATTCATAGAACTCAAAGCCTTGCCTAGAAGATCAGCCTTATAAAGATGTTAGTTAGTCAAAAGAAAATTTTCAGGCATGGAAGTGATCCTTAGACATTATTTGCCCTGTCAGTTGAAGATGTGTCACACTTTGCAGTACCCTAATAGTGGTAAAAAAATGCATCCTGAGTTAAGGATGAAACTGAATTATAGGGGTTTGATTAGCCAGGGTCACACAAGAAGCTGGGGGTGAAACAAAAAAAAAACCACCAAAACAAAAAAAAAAAAGGTTGAAGAGTTGTTTGGTTTTGGTTTTAACGAGATGATGTAAACTAAGCTGACATACGTAATTATTTAAAAGGTTTTCATTTACACAGGACATTTAATAGCTTCATCAATGTGTTCTTGGTACTTGAACATACTTGAAGGTCCATTGGTGCTTTGAGTATCCTATATGCAAACATTCACAGACGTGTCTTCTGGTTTTATAATCCTGGATAACAACTAGTTTGCCCTCTTTCATAAAGCAAATGTTAATTATAATTACACTGTTGAAAATGGACAGGACTGCCAGCAGTACTTGCAAAGCTAAGGTACCATGCTGCCTAGCTTCAGTGATGATAGGGGAACTTAAAGATACTGGTGACTGGCTTAGAGCCCGTACCAACAAGGCCCTGAGAGTAGAGCAGGGCTTCCTGGTAAAGATCATAGAATATCTTGAGTTGGAAAAGACTCATAAGGACCATCAAGACCAAATCCCTTTATTTGCAGGACTGCCTGAAACTAAACCATGTGAGTAAGAGCATTGTCCAGATACTTCTTGAACTCTGACAGGCTTGGTGCCATGACCACTTCCTTGAGGAGCCTGTTCCTGTGACCCACCATCCTCTCAGTGAAGAACCTTTTCCTAATGTACAAGCTGAACTTCCCCTGATGCAGCTTCCTTTCATTTACTCATGTCCTATTACTGGTCACCACAGAGAGGAGATCAGCACCTCCCCCTCCACTGCCCCTCTTTGAGGAAGTTGTAGACTGCAGTGAAGTCACCCCTCAGCCTTCTCTTCTCCAGGCTGAACAAACCACAGAATCACAGAATCATTAAGGTTGGAAAAGACCGTTAAGATCATCAAGTCCAACCATCAATGCAACACCACCAAGCCCACTAAACCATGTCCCGAAGTGCCGCATCCACAAGTTTTTGAATACTTACAGTGATGGTGACTCTACCGCCTCCCTGGACATCTTGTTCCCTGCTCTCAGGGCACACTGTTGACTCATATTCAACTTGCCATCAACCCTGTTAAACGAGAAGTCACTGCCCAAGTGCTCACACACCATCCGAGACTTTAACTGCTAGGACTGGAGTCACTTCACAGCAGGTGACTCCAGTGAGCTGATGGGTCCCCCTTTCAGCTCCTTACGCACACTGTCACTCTCAGGCACTTCTTCCCTCAGGCTCGACCCTAGGTTTCCTGAAGCAGAATCTCTGACATGATGTACACCAGATGAATTTATTGAGTGGTACAGCAGTGAAGAACAGCTCAAGCTGGGTGCCTCTGGAGAGGGACCCCAAACAAAAGAATCTCTGGGCAATTATACCTTTACAGTCTAAGTTCCATTCTCCTCGTGAGACAGTTTGGTCCAACTGGAGTATTTGGGTCTGAGGTCTCTTTGTTCTTCACTGGATCCTTCACTATCTTCAGGCGGGCCATTCTTTTTCTTTTCTTGAGGAGGTAACTTCTGCTGATGGATATGGCTGTCTTATCTTTCTAATTTACACCAATTTTGGACCCTTCCCTCATGTAACTAAGTAAAAGTGCAGTATAAGTTCATCAGTGTCTATGTGAAATTTCACTACTTGCGGCCTAAGGCCTAGTGCTTTTTACATTTACATTTTTACTTTTTACAATGGATTCCATCTGAACTAGCAAGTGATACCTGTAACAACCCAAACCCCCAGATATCTTTCTGCAGCGCTGTTCTCCAGCCTCTTGTCCCCCTGTTTGTATGTATAACCAGGCTTACCTCTGCCCAGGTGGAGAATCTGGCACTTGCTCTTGTTAGATTTCATATGCTTGGTGACTGCAGAGCTCTCTAGTCTATCCAAATGTCTAAGGCCTCTACACTCTAGCGAGTTTGCAGCAGCTCTTCATTTAGTGTAATTGGCAAACTTACTTACTTAATGTACATTCAACTCCTGAATCCAGATCATTTATAAAAACATTGAAGAGAACTGTCCCTAAAATTGAGCACTGCAGAA
Source organism: Phaethon lepturus (assembly GCF_000687285.1). NCBI lineage: Eukaryota > Metazoa > Chordata > Aves > Phaethontiformes > Phaethontidae > Phaethon > Phaethon lepturus. The sequence goes on from NW_010542609.1 coordinate 52,220, forward strand.
CCCCACTAGTGACAAGATGAACCTAAGCAAGGCTGACGTAAGCTAAGCTGCTGCCTCCGCGTCAGGATTTTGTCCATTTACCTCTGGCCACTATTCCTCACTAGCACCAGCAAACGTATATATACTGCCAACAACTTCTGAGGTGCAGCACCAGCTTGTGTGAGATTCTGAGCACCAGGTTATACCAAGCAGCCAACTCTGTAATTCATGTGAGCTCTGCTGAATTAAGCAGTGCTCCCAGCAACAGAAAACTACTCTTTTTTGCAACAGAGTTTACCTAAGCTCACCATGCATTATGTGTACACACTGTACAGTTTGTACAGTAGTGGGGACATGTTTTGTAGTATATCACAGTATTTGTGCAACAGGGAGACCTTTGGCAGAAAGACAGCTGATCCCTAGGCAGCTTACTGCTGTACCTTCCCATGCAAAAGAGAGGATGATGTTTGACTGTTTAACTGGAAGCTTCTGTATGGGGAAGTAAGGCTCAGAAAACATACTTATCAACTGGTAGGCAAAGGGCTAAGTCTGTTTGCCTTGCCAGACAGTCTTCTCAAACAATGCAATATGATATGTACAAGACAATAAATTACTATACCATATAATGAGATACAGTCAAGATGATCAATACCATACCATACAGTATGTACAATATGCAATACATTACAAAATACAATACACAATACAAAACCAACTACAGTATGAAACAAAACACAGTGCAATATATACAATACATGCAGTACAATAAATACCATACCATGCAATAAAGCAACACATACAATACATACAAGACAAGACAAAAATGTAATAAAAAATACAATACATATAATGCAGTACAAACAATGCAATACAAAATACAGTATAGACAATACAAAATACAATACATACACTAGTATACAGCACAATATATACAATACAAAATACACTGCAATACGTACAATAACATACAACACAATATATATAATACAAAACTACCACACCATCCAATACATATATAAAATACAATACAGTACCAAATATAATATAATACATACCAGACAAAACAATACACACTGTATCATGCAATACCTGCAATACCATACATGCAATACAATACAAAATGCAATACACACAATACAAGATACAATACAGAATACAAAACTACAGTACGATACATACCATAGAATACCTATCATACCATGCAACAGATAAATCTCATGCATATAATAATACACAGAATACACAATAGAATACAATACACAATACAAATCACAATGCATAACAGAACACAAAATACAATAGAATGCACAGTGAATTCAATGGATAAAAGAAAAAATGCATCTGATACTATACAATACATAAAACACAATAAATAACATATGATAGAATACAGCATTAATTATGTATTCTTTTGCAGCCTTGTTGCTCTATGTGAATTGTCAAAACAGGATTTTTAACTTGGGTTGTAACATCTGTTTGTTCTATCCTCCTGTAGCAAGGTCAGCAAAAATAGGGGCTATCTAGCAGCCTGTCTCAGTTTTTATCAAAGCTGGACACTTGGGTAACCTGCAAGGTTTTACCAAGAACTTTCTATATCAAACCATGGGCAGTGATTGCTTAGTAACATTGGTAGATCTCAAGTGTTGTTTTTGCTGGAGGCTTCTTGCTTCTAGCATCAGCACACTTGCTGTCTTTTTACATTTTTGTTTTAACTTTTACATTGGGGAGGATTCAAGAATGCTGTAAACTTTCCTAAACAAACAACCTTAAGCCCCCTTTCTGTAGTTAAGAGCAGCTTTCTAGTATCTGCCAGCATCAAGTTATGCAAAGGAGCCATGACAGAGCAGAGAGGCAACTGGTGATGGGATTGTAGAAGGAAGGTGTAGAAAGGAGTGGAGGAAAGATTGCCATTTTGGTCCCACAGGGTGGAGTATATATGCTGTTTTTCCTGCACACAGTTCATTGGCCTCATCTCAGTGGCCAGTAAGGTGATGGAACAGATCCTCCTGGATGTTCCATCAAAACATATGTCTAACAGGGAGGTGATTAGAGACAGCCAACATGGCTTCACCAAGGGCAAGACATGCCTGACTGATCCAGTGGCCTTCTACGATAGAGTGACTGCATCAGTGGACAAGGGAAGAGCTACATATGTCATCTACTTGCATTTCTGTAAAGCCTTTCACATAGTCCCACACAACATTTTTGTTGCTAAATTGGAAAGATAAGGATTTGATGGATCTACTATTTGATGGATAAGGAATTGGTTGGGCGGCCATGTCCAAAGAGTTACAATGGCTCAATGTCCAAGTCAAAACCAGTTACAAGTGATGTCCCTCCAAGAGTCTGTTCTGGGTCTAGTACTATTTGGTATCTTCATCACTGACATAGACAGTGGGATTGAGTGTACCCTCAGCAAGTTTGTGGATGACACCAAGTTGAGTAGTGCCATTGATTGATAGGCTTGCAGGAAGGGATGCCATCCAGAGAGACCTTGACAGGCTTGAGGAGTGGGCCTGTGTGAACCTCATGAGGCCAAGTGCAAGGTCCTGCATCTGGGTGAGACTAATACTGAATATCAGTACAAACTGGGGTTTGAATGGATCGAAAGCAGCCCTGCGGAGAAGGACTTGAGGATACTGGTGGATGAAAAATTAGATATGAGTTCGCAATGTGTGCTCGCAGCCCAGAAGGCCAACTGTATCCTGGGCTGCGTCAAAGGAAGCATGGCCAGCAGGTCGAGAGAGGTGATTCTGCCCCTCTACTCTGCTCTGCTGAGACCCCACCTAGACTACTGCATCCAGCTCTGGAGCCCTCACTACAGGAAAGACATGGACCTGTGGGATTGAGTCCATAGGAGGGCCACAAAAGTCATCAGAGGGCTGGAAGGCATCTTCTGTGAAGAAAGGCTGAGAGTTTTGTGCTTTTTAAGTCTAGAGAAGAGAAGGCTCTGGGTAGACCTTATTGCGGCCTTTCAATACTTAAAGGGGGCTTATAAGACAGAGGCTTTTTACCAAGGCCTGTAGTGACAGGACAAGGGACAATGGTTTTAAACCGAAAGTAATTTAGATTACATATAAGGAAGAAATTTTTATGATGACAGTGATGAGCCACTGGAACAAGTTGCCCAAAGGAGTTGTGGATGTCCCATCTTTGGAAGTATTCAAGGTCAGGTTGGAATCTTTGAGCAATCTGATCCACTCACCCTGCCCATGGCAGTGGGGTTGGACTAGATGATCTTTAAAAGGCCCTTTCCAATCCAAACCATTCAATGGTTCTATGAATTACATCAGTAAACTGCTTGAATAAAAAGCCTAGCCATGTTTTTTGTGTATCATCTCCTCTGGAGGACTTGTTTTACACTTAGGACATACTGTGTCATAGAAGTATGGTTCTTGGATAGGAGAATCAGCAAATATGTGAAGGTTGACTTTCTGGTAACCTGCAATCTATGGACTAGCTGAGACTCTCAAAAAACAATTTGTAAAGCCAGCAAAAAGAGTTATTTCAGCTTCACAGAGAAATCATTCATGCTAGAGCTGGAAGACATTCTCATTGTCAAGGCAACATCTGCCCTAGAAAAAAGCAAGCTATCTATTTGTGAGCTTGGATACTTGCAAAGCCACATCTGCTGCACCCAAGTATTTTGCAAAGCAGGTTCCAGGAGCATATGTAGTTTGGCCATGACCAGTCCTAGCCTGAAGAGCAGAGTTGCCCTCACATCTTCCGTTCCTGATCTGCTCTGTCCTCCCACCCCTTTGTGTCACAGCATCTCTCTATCTCAGCCTATAAAGTGGCTGGTTTTGGTGATCTACTGCTTGTGAGTCTTCTGGCATTCTCAGTAACTAGCTGACGACTTCAGCCACTAGTTTGTAGTAAATTGTATCACTGCCTCCAGATCCTGCATCCCATACATTTTTATGTGGTCCTTTTTTCCTGTGTTACTTTCAACTACTGGCCACAACTAGCTTCTCCATCTTGTGTGTCTGCTGTAACACTCCTTCGCCCACAGCTTACACCTGGTGCACACAACCATGTGACCTTCAACTGTGGTATCTCCTTGCACCAGATTCATGTTTTTCATGCCACAGTGCTTATCAACTGATTTAGGAATGACGGTACGCTTAAGAACAGATGGAGTTTCTTATTCCTTATTTAGTCTCATTGCAGGGGGGTTGGACTAGATGACCTTAAAAGGTCCTTTCCAACCCAAAGAATTCCATGATTCTATGATTCTGTGAGTCTATGATTCTATGCTAAAGATGCCTTGGCTTCTCAGGGGCAGTGGCATTAATATAGCTTTTGTCCAATTCTAGCCTTCGCTAATCTTGGTAGGTTTAGATTGCTTTATTTAACAGCATAAGGATCTTCCCTTGTCAATTACTGCATCCACAAAGCATGCAAGTCATCAATTCTAAAATACATGTTCTGCCTAACACAGTTTTATGTGCTGGCTTTTGCAGTGGATTGCACTGTGACATTTACACCTTACTGTCTCACAGTGCAGTTTCCCGTTCTGAAAGAACTCATGTACTACCAGGATTCTGGTGCCTCAAAACAAATTTAGCAGATTTTCATTCTGAAATGAACAGCTGATGGACAACTTGGAGAAGTAAAGCACCATCCTGGCATCACTAGAAGAATCTTAAGTTAACAGCTGTGCAGATGCCCAATTGGGACAGCAGAGGATGATGGTATGTTGTGTGTCAGCTGAGCAGTGTTAAGCTACCTGGTTGCATATTGTGTTGACTTACTAGTGTATAAACCTTTCCTCGAAGCTTCTAGTTAACACTCTTCATTTCAGGTTTACTGATAGCCTCATAGTAGCTCATTTTGCTGTAGCAATTTGACCAGATATTTCAGCTACTGTGGTGGAAGTTAGTATCATATTTGATAGACATAGTGAACCTTCTAACTGCAGCAAGGCTTACAGGAAATATTTGTAGTTACTGCATTCCGCCAAGCCCAGTAAGGCTGCAGCTGGGACGTCTGGCAAAGAGCAGGAACAGCAGAGAATTTTTTCAATAATGTTTCCAACACCTCCCCCATTTCTTGCAGCCATTTATCCCTCATCTCACCTCTCCTCACCCTTATTTCCTTATTTCTGCTCACACTTCATATATGACATGTTAATAGTTTGTACACACACATCCCAGTAATTTCCTCACCAGTATATTCAGCTGCATTTGTACTTCTTTGTTATGCATACAACAAATAACATAAATAACTGTAACTGTGCTTCAGCTAGCAAGAGTAACTATCAAATAGATTTTTCAGCCACTGATTTCCTGTTTTGCATCATTACCATGCCTTTATACTAAAAATGGTCTTTCATAAGTGGTGATGCTGTAGCAGAAAAGAAGCAATAAACCTCAAATAGCACCACTCACTGATGTCAGTCCATCCTGGAGTCATAGTAATGTCTGCTGGTGTGGCCTTGGGAAAAGCAGTATTGAGTCAGCAGTATTACCTGAGATGTCAAACTGGTTTTTCTGTATGATCTGGTAAATTGTTTTATATGCAATAACATTGCTATTTTAATAGCAATTATCATCCCAAAACCAGCATGATTTTTTGCATTGGTGTTGCTTTTACATTTGCTGCTGCTGCTCTTATGCGGAAGAATCTGGTAGGGTTTGGGGAAGCATAGTTTTGAGTGTATCCTCCTTTCTCTTGGCTTAAAGTGCCCACGTCAAATCTATGGAGAGAAACAGTGATATAGAAGGAGCGTCATGGGGTATCTCCCAGGACATTTGTCATGGATGACTGTGGTGAGGAATGCCTGAACCCAGACAAACTGGGGTCTTGGGTGATGTCATGAGCTCAGCTGGTACTGGCAGGCCATGGGCTAAGTGTCAGAGGAAACACTGCAGCACAGTCACTGTGCAAGAACATTAGAGCTCTTTTGCACCTCCAGATGAATGTACACTGACAAGTGAGGAGCCTGAGGCATGTAGAGAGGCAGGCACACAGAGATTTGCAGAAGGTGAAAAGTCTATTCTAGCAGAAGGACCTTTCATGTACATGAAAGGTTCTGGAAAGAGTCGGGGAAGCAATATGAGTGTCCTACACTTAAGGCGGTGGTAAGGCAGCCTACAGGAGGATCCCACTGCAAGAGCACAATATCCCAGAGAAAGTCAGTAGACAAGAACAAGTGAGAAAGTTGTAAGGTGGATGGATTAGGGTCTCGTTGTTCTGAAATAGACAATACTATGTACTAATGTCTATTTGATTTTACCAGCAATAGTCTTTTTGTTACTGCATCGTTAAAACTAGTGACCTGACACAGAAATTCATGTCAGAGAGGCAGATGGAGATCGCCTTTGTGCAACCCAGCATTTACAGCAGGAGTGAGATTGCTGCAGGTTAGCTAGTTGTCACTGCTGCATTAAAAGCAACCAATCAAGAAAAAAGGTATCTAAGTGTTTTTGAGTCATGTTTTTGAGTCAGATGGGAATTGAGGTAAAAATAAAAACACTTGAACCGAGGTTGTCTGACATGCTTAGAAAAGCGTATCAGAATTAAGAATAAGAATAAGAATATGCAGCATTAAAAAAAAAATTGAGCTCCTTTCAGGTACAGGAACTGATTAAATCTTTTAGACAGGACTGAGTTTTTGTGGTCAGGAGAAACATATTCACCAAACCATGATTGCTAGGCTTTGGAGGATGTTTAGGTTTTTTGAAGAGGGGGTTATAGGGAGATTATGGGGAGAGAAGTTAGAAGCAATTCAGAGCTTATTTGAGTTGTAGGAGTCTGGGCCATAATGTAGTCTTGTTCAATAACTAAAGATAAACTACTGCAAGAGCTGAGGCCAACAAGTGAAACGAGAAGGATGTATACTCAAAACAAGGAATGGAAATAATTTTTCGTGCAACAGACTAGTAATGAAATGAGATACATAGCATAATGTTTGTATGGCTTACCATCTTAAAAAAAAAAAGACCCTTCACAGTTAGCTGTGACAGTTTTACATAGTAATTAGAAAGTATTTCTTTAAAAACTCATATGATAATCTTGTTAATTGAAAGAGGTAATCATGCATACTGGTGCTAGAACATGTGGCTTTGCAATATCTGAAGTATTAGTACTCTTACAACTTGCTCTTGCTCTGCAATTTACTGACCTGCTGTTGATCATAGGCCATATCCTTTCTGTGTACAGAGGGTTATTACTACTCTATTGTAACATATGCTTCCTTTCTTCATAAATCTAGTCCAACATGAAGAACCGGGAGCACTTTGGGCCCATATTATTTCATGATGTGAAGCAGTTTGCCTGGCCTTATAACGTTTTGCTATGTTGTTTTCTTTCAAAAGACTAAGGCCAAATTAAAAAAAATTGTTACTGCAAACTGCCCTTCGTCTTCCTCTGTACACCATGGTAGCTTGAGGCAGCATCAGCAGATTTAAAGAAACACAGCAGGGAAAGCATGTTGCAGCACATGAAAGAAAATGATTGCTCTTCATTTTTAAGACTTCAACACAGAGAATGACCAGTTAGCAACAAAAGGAGTAAATGCAGTTGAGAACTACAAATGATACAGCATCAAGAAATAAAGATATCAACTTTTGTCTTGGATGATTGCTCACTCACATGCTAAAATAATTCTGTCAATCAACCACCAGACTATCTGTCTGTGTTATTAATAGGGTGTCTGGTTCAACAAATGAATGGTATTAGCATAATATTTTGTGAACTTCTGCAATGCAGAGTCATTAAATGTACATTAACTGTACATGAAAGGACAGAAAATCATATAACTTTTGCAGGGTTTGACGTTTATTAACCAACATCAATACCATAAGCTGAGAAAATCACAGAGAACACAACAGAAATATTCATTGCAGTAATGTATTTGTAGGTCATCCAATTCTGCATACCCTCATTTTTGTGTAATGTCCTCAACAAGTTTCATCAGTTTATTAAGAAGAAGAGCAAAACAAATAGGGAATTGCTGTGTGACTTGAATTTACCCTGAGGGACTGAGGCAGGGGGAAGAGCCAGAAGCATAAGACTTCCAGGTTAACCAAAGGTCACTGGGAAAAGGTTAACTGCTGAACTAACTCTAACTGCTAACTCTTGAGGTAGCAGGTAGAAGCGCCATTCTGCAAGAACCCCATGCCTGAAGTGAGAGTTGTAATCTACCCTAATACATTAAGAAAAGAACTGATGATATGCTTTGGTAAATCTTTCTCAGGGTGTCAGAAACTTGGAGCACAGACAAGATTTGCTCATAGAATCATACAGTCTTTGGGTTGGTCATCTAGTCATTTTAAGGTCATCCAATCCAACCCCCCTGCAGGGACATCTTCAATAGATCAGGTTGCTCAGAGCCCTGTCCAACCTGACTTGGAATGTTTGCAGGGATGGGGCATCTACCACCTCTCTGGGCAAGCTCTTCCAGTCTTTCACCACCCTCATTGTGAAAAATTGCTTCTTTATATCTAGTATAAATCTACCCTTTTTTAGTTTAAAACTATTACCCCTTGTCCTATTGCAACAGGCCCTGCTAAAAAACCTGTTCCTATCTTTCTTATAAGCCCCCTTTAAGTACTGGAAGGCTGCAATGAGGTCTCCCTGAAGCTTCCCCTTCTCCACGCTGCACAACCCCAACTTTCTCAGCGTTTCTTCACAGGAGAGGTGTTCCATCCCTATGATCATTTTTGTGGCCTTCCTGTGGACCTGCTCCAACAGGTCCATGTCTTTCTTGTGCTGAAGGTTCCAGAGCTGGACGCAATACTCCAGGTGGGGTCTCACCAGAGCAGAGTAGAGGGGCAGAAGCACCTCCCTCAACCTGCTGGACATTCTTCATTTGGTGCAGCCCAGGATACGGTTGGCCTTCTGGGCTACGAGTGCACGATATGCCAGCTCTGTTCTGCTCCCTTGTGCCTGAGGGCAGTTTCCTAGGGGGTCCTATTGACTAACTCCCTGAACAGCTGGAAGGTCACACTGATTAAGGAGCATATTCCTTGGGGATCCATGTGTACCAAAACACCCTATGGCTGCCTGCCTTCCTGGGGATTGCCTGAGAAGTGGGTTTTTGCAGTTGATCTCTCCAAAGTGAGCCCATAATTTTGCTTTTGATGCATTTTTCAGGAACCGATGCCAAGGGGAAATCTCAACATCAAGTGTCTTGGATCATGATGTCCCTGAACTTCAGAAACAAGGCTGGGTCTGTTGTTGATACATGGTTGCTGGAATTTCTGCCTTCAGTTCATGGACTGTAGGGTAGATGGCTCTGTAGGAGAGAGGAAATAGGAATGTTTCAGGACCTGCAGAAAAAAATGAGCCAAAAGATGGCTGAGAATACTGTACACAGACACACCAAGCCTCTGCTGCACTGTGTCCATGGGATGAGGAAAAATGCCTCAATCAGTGGAAGGCTTCTAGCCTCCCTAGGAACTGCACTAGCTAGACAGATGATAGCAATTCAACAGTTAATCATGCACTGTGCATCTGGCTGTGTCTCAGAGGTGCAGTTTCAAAACACAAAAACTTCAACAGCAAAGTGAGTTCTACATACTTTCAATTCCTTCTCCTTCCCTTTGTCTTCACAGCCTCCCAACATGGTGTGCTGCCGCATCAGTAGTGGCAGGGTCACAGGTTATTGACAAGCTGAACCAATTTCCTGGCAGTTGTGGCAATGAGAGCACAGAGCAGACACAGCTAAGGCCAATGTTGCTGCCAGATTCCTCACCTTGTGACTCTACAGCCACGCAGACAGCTCTACCCTGCTGCCAGGTGGTACTGCTGGTAGACTGGGGGAAAGCCGGTGAGATTGCCATCTCTAAGCTGTGTCTTAGAAACCTATATAATGTTCATGGGTGCTACTAACACTGCAGAAAGTGTTGAATCTTTTACAGAGCTGAAGCTCTGTGGCACAGCCATGATTTTACCACTAGGCAATATCCTTCCACCCCAGAGGTATTACTGGTCCTGTTATTGCTATTAGGTGAATGAGACTGGGAGTACTTTTCTCCCCAGATGGGGCTGTGCAGAGGGACAGTGTTACTGTGTGCAAATGTTAACAGCAGATGGACTGTGTAAGGCACACTGCTCAAACAGAGAAAGTGTCTTGCTTGACATCATCCTTTCTGCCCCATAGGTATCAATATCCATGGAAGCCAGGCTCTGTGAGAAGGAAAGTGGTGTGTAGGAGGATATTTCATTTAAAAGGCAGTTTCCACGTGAACTATACATGAATGGCATTATTTCACTGACAGGGCATCTAAATTATGTCAGATTAAGATCTAGATGTAATGGTTTGTTTGAATAGAAGCAAGGCAAGAGTTTACATCCTGACCTTACTTAGTGAAACAGAGAACTGTTCCCCTGTATGGTTGACCTAAGTATATGTAGCTGTGGCTGCCATTATTACATGGTACTTCACAACATCTTACACCTCAGGTGGTAGGTAAACAGCACCTACCTACCTGCTAATATTTCTGGACTCTTCTTCCCAAAAGCTACTCTGTGGGTTGTTATTTACAGTAGCTTAGTGGGGCAATTTCCAGTTCCCTGGTAGTTTTCTGGGGAGATGTATAAGATGCCTTTTGTGTAGCAACTCCAGCTGCTGTACTTCATCCCCTGAAAGACAACCATCTGTTATTCAGGTGAGAAGTGCCTGCTCTGCAATTGGTTGTATTGAGCAAGTATACAAAGAACTGATAGCAGAATATCATGGATGGGCAAAGGGCAGAGGATACAGAGAACGCCTATTCATCAAAAGATCTCAGTTCACAGTGAATGTAAGTGGATTTCAGTGCTACCTTTACTGGGGTGTCTTAGGACAGTGTTGTTGATGCAACAGATGCATCAACAACCTGGTGGACAAGCAAAGTAGAAAAATAGAAAGTGAAATCAGAATGTTGTCAGAAATAGAGATAGATGGGAAAAGATAATCCAGAAAGAAATAATGATCTTCCCCTTATTGCTAATTACAGGGTTGTCTGTAGCAAACAGAACACACTGCAGAAATAATCTGTGGCTGAAGCCCAGTAACAAGAGAAAAGGAAGAGAAGAACAAAATAAAATCAGTACAAGATAGGGAGAGTGAGCAGGTGAAATGTATAGATAACAACACCAAAGAGAAATTCTACATTTCCTAGCCCTAAGTGGCAATCCTTCTCCCAGCTGCATATCCAGCCTATGTGCTTACATTGAAACTTGCTGCCTCTTCCTAGCTGTCTTCTCTCAATCAAACCACATGAAATCAGTCCTGCTTGACTTGAGCATCTCCATTCTGGATATGCAGCCTAGATCCTGTCTGGGACTTAGACAATCCCTCTCCTACCTGTGAAAGGAGTATTTTCTGAGCCATTGCAAGGCTGTGTGGACTGTGGCATGGCTCAGTGTCATAAGGTAGCAGCCATGGGAGAACGTGTTTTCATTCTGAACCCTGTGTGTAGTACCTAATACGTTTCTTCACATTTGCTTCTTCAAGTGCAGCTTGTTTCTTCCCTGTAAAAAAATGTAGCTGTTGCTGACACTGGAGAAGCAACAGCACACAGATTACTTTGGTGAGCTAGGCCTGCCCTGTGAAAGCATCTTCCCATGGACAACTTTTTCTGTTTAGGAAGGACTATGGCTTTTGCAAACTTACAGCCTCCTCAACCTTTCTTACATGGAAAGACACACAACAGTGGACTGTTCTAAGCTTGACCAAAGGGAGCAGGGCATTTTCTTTCTCTGTATAGGTACAGTCCTTGGGTTTTGCAGAGTGAACTACAAAAACCTCCTCCTTGATTTGAAAGTAATTGTCTTCGGCTGAACCACATATGAGATTGTTCTTCTAAGGATACTGTGCAAATGTGGTGCTGTGGCCAGTCTCCTGAAAAGGGTGATTGTACCTATTTTTAAAAAGCAGGATTATTATAAGCAGTAACAGGTAAATCCAAGCATTAATCAAACATACTACTCAAGGTATAGCTATATAATTGTAACATATATAGTAATAATATATAGAGAGTAATCTGAGTGCTGTTGCTCCTCCAATGTCAGCAAGAGCTACACTGTTTTACAGGGAAGAAACAAGCTGCACTTTGAAGCAAATGCGAAGAAACATACCAGGTACTACACACAGTGTTCAAGATGAAAACACGTTCTCCCATGGCTGCTACCTTATGACACTGAGCCATGCCACAGTCCACACAGCCTTGCAATGGCTCAGAAAATACTCCTTTCACAGGTAGGAGAGGGATTGTCTAAGTCCCAGACAGGATCTAGGCTGCATATCCAGAATGGAGATGCTCAAGTCAAGCAGGACTGATTTCATGTGGTTTGATTGAGAGAAGACAGCTAGGAAGAGGCAGCAAGTTTCAATGTAAGCACATAGGCTGGATATGCAGCTGGGAGAAGGATTGCCACTTAGGGCTAGGAAATGTAGAATTTCTCTTTGGTGTTGTTATCTATACATTTCACCTGCTCACTCTCCCTATCTTGTACTGATTCTCTCATGGCTGCTATCTTATAACGCTGAGCCATGCCACAGTCCACACAGCCATGAGGCTGTTGCTGCATTGTTGGCTCTGATGGCCACAGTCTTTGGTGGGTTTTGGTCTGAGGCTGAGATGGCTGGTCTTGAGAGCTCTTTGACAAGGGAAGACAGAATTTTTGCAAGTATCTTCTATTTTTCCCGAAGCCCTGGTGTGTCACTGGCATTTATAGAGACTGTTCTGTAGGCCAAGACCAGCATCATCCAAAGGTATGTCTCGAGGCTACAGCCCAGGGCCTTCAACATGCAGGATAACCCTGGCTAGAGCAGGGGTTGTTGCTGGAAAAGAAGGCTGCAGGGCCCCAGGCAGAGCACTGTGAGGGAAAGATGTAGTGAGGGCCAGACATGTCCAGCTTGGGCTTGTAAGAACTGGGCGCAGGTTCCCTCTGACCTTGGCTGGTGCCTGCAATGCTTCCTGGGGCAGATTTGTCACTGTGCAAGCTGGGGTGTGTGGAGGATCTCAGCTGAGGGTGCCAGGGCAGCTGTGGGGCCCTTATAGCTCCCTGTGACTGCTCCGCAGAGCCCCATACAACAAGGTGATGACATAGGGTGCCTGTTGAGATCACTCTGTGTCTCACTCCAGTTTGGAATTTTTACTGGTCACTGGACTGAAAACTGAAATAAACCTGCCGGCAAGAAACAGAACTTTGAAAATAACTTTCCTTTTCTTTTTTGGCAATTCGGTAACAAGCAGTGTCCCTCAGGGGTCCGTACTGGGACCAGGACTCTTTAATATCTTCATCAATGACATAGTGGGATCGAGTGCACCCTCAGCAAGTTTGCAGATGACTTCAAGCTGAGTAGTGCGGCTGACACATCTGAGGGACAGGATGCCATCCAGAGACACCTGGACAAGCTCGAGGCATGGGCTTATGTGACCTTCATGAGGTTCAACAAGGCCAAGTGCAGGGTCCTGCACCTGGGTTGGGGCAACCCCTGGTATCAATACAGGCTGGGGGATGAGGGATCAAGAGCAGCCCTACCCAGAAGGATTTGGGGGTACTGGTGGATGAAAAGCTTGACATGAGTAGGCAATGTGTGCTCGTAGCCCAGAAAGCCAACCATATCCTGAGTTGCATCAAAAGAAGCATGGCCAGCAGGTCAAGGGAGGTAATTCTGCCCCTCTACTCTGCTTTAGTGAGACCCCACCTGGAGTACTGTGTCCAGCTCTGCTAATGATGCATTCAAGTCCTGCATCCAGGTCATTGATAAAAATATTGAACAGGACCAGCCCTAGAACTGAGCCTGAGGAACACCACTGGTTACTGGTCGCCAGCCAGAGGTAGCTCCATCAAACAGGTCTTACCCTTTGTGAGCCCATGTTGGCTGTGCCTGAGAATTGCATTGTCCTTTAAATGCCTTTCAACCATACCCAACATGATTTTCTCCATAGTTTTTCCAGGTACTGAGGTTAGACTAACAGGTCTGTTGTTTCCTGGGTCTTCCTTCACGCCCTTCATGTAAACTGGGATCACACTGACCAGCTTCCAGGCAGCAAGGACCTTGCCAGACTCCCAAGACCTTTAGCAGATGATTGGGAGGGGACCTGCTGTAACAGCCGCTAGCTCGCTCCTTCAATATTCTGGACGAATCCCACCTGGCCCCATGGATTTGTGAATGTTCAACTGATACAACTGGTCCCTTACAGTTTCAGCATCCACAGATGGAAAGTCACTGTTCCCACAGTCATGGTCCTCCAAGTCAGAGGACTGGGCAGCCCGAGCTCTATCATCAGTATTAAAGACTGAGGCACAAAAAGCATTGAAAGCCTTTGTTTTTTCTTCATCCCTATTTGTCAGGGATTCATCCTTTTTTAAAACGTGTGTTGGAAGGGTTTGCCAGTACAAAGCCAACTCAGTAACACCACAAGGAAAGACAAAGTCTTGATAATGTCAGTTTGAAATAATTCTGACATTTTCCACAACTCTGCAGAAAGTATATTTTAAAAAGTATATTGAAGAAGTATATATATAAAAACATATATTTGAGAGTATATTTTGCTAAAAATTAGCAAGAAATGTATACATCAATATATTTTTGATAGCCTAGAATAATTTTCCATACTTTTAAATGAAATAGTGAGCAATTAAGTGACAAAAGAATTCCTACTTTAATTTACTTTCTTAATTAAAGTGTTCAAACACAAAGAGCATTCAGTACCAGTAAAATTAGGAAATTCAAAATTCTATTTGTTTTTCAGGAAAATAAAACTTGAACATGAAAATTGAACTGATTTAGCACTACTGAGACACTTTCTGATCTATTGTAAAATTAGATTACTTAAAATATACAGACACATGCAAAAGATTCTGGAAGGTTCACTTGACCCATAATAAAATGGGGCTTCCCTGCACAATCCATCTGCAAATGGTTAACCCTGAGGAAAACCAAAACAAAATAAACTTTGATTTCTGCAGTAAAAATTCTTTATCTTCTCAAGCCAGAGGGGAGGGTGGCTTCCATTGAAAGCACCCCAGTTCGATACAGGATCCTTGGCTTCAGCTTTATTTAACATTCAGCCCTTGTGCGGCAGGGTTTCAAAGCTGTTTAATGCCTACAGATGTTCTGTAACTGCCACTTCAAATTACAGTCCTCAATGTCTTTGCCAAAGTGGTGATTCAGTGTTTTTGTAGATGGCTACAAAAAAAGTCCGGATCCACATCAGAACCTCTAAATTGTACACAAAAACAGTCTTCATTCCTCCCCTTCACTCCTACACTCAAGTATGAAGATGGATTCAGATTTTGTATTAGGAATTTTCTATACAAAGAAATAGAGAATGGTATGGTTAAACTAAAGCCAGGTTAGGTGTGTTACATGCTGCTGGTTCCACCCACAAACTGCAGAAATGCAACCCTAGCTTGCGGAATGCTTATGAGATCCAAAGTCAAGAGAAGGAAAGTGTTTTTTCACCTCAAAACTAACAGGTGAAGACTCAGCCCTGTTCTGACCCCATGAGGCCATCCCATCCTTCTTCCCCAACTGGCTTTCACAATGAGATGGTGCAGAAGCAGGAGAACGTTATGACTTCCTGTTTTCTTCTTGATTTAACTCTACTTCTCTCCACTGCCTGTGCTGGTGTATAGTTCTTCTTGGCCAAGAACAGCCTGAGGGACGCTCTGAGACACTTAAACCCTGTTTTGAAAACTTAACAGGGCTCCCTCTGGAGAGATGTATGTGGGAGCTGCATGCAAAGAGCAGGGTCTCTCCTGCTCTTCTGACCTCTCACAACCACAGTGGCGGCAGCATTTTCCCACAGTGTTAGACAGTAAAGTACTGAGGTGAAAGTACATCTGATGTGATCAGTGCACCTGACTATCTAGCATAAACCACTAGTATTTATGCAAATATTTCAGCTTTATTTTAACTCTCTCCTCTAAAGTAAATAATTAAAGCCCAAACAAATGCTCGTTTTTATCTCTCTTCCTATTTTTTTACTTTTTTTTTTTTTGCAATAATCTAGACTGCTTTTATTCACAGAAAGAAACAAGCAGATAGATAAAAAAAACCGTTTATGAATTTGGTTGAATGTAGCTAAGAGTTTGGCCAAAGAAAGTAAGTATGCAAACTTTGTAAGAGTGTGGGCATTTTATTTCGATTTCTGTAAGCGAGATGTTACACAGGACAAAAACCTAATTGAAAAATAGAACATGAGAAAAACATACTCTGAAGACGAATTGTTCCATTTTTGGATAAGGTTAAGTGTTTTGCTCAGCTATAAAAAGGAGGCCATTCCCCATCGACGCGGGTGAAATTCCACAAAACAGTCAATTTTCCAACTGGGGTACCCTACGAAGGCAGCTGCCCGTCTGTGCAGCTCCCATGGCACTGCCTCTCACCCTCCTCATGAGCACCGGGACCTAGGCGCAGTTCTTGCCAACATTTACTAACCGGCACCGACCACTGACTC
>NW_010542610.1:0-11239 GCF_000687285.1 Phaethon lepturus
GCAGCCAGCCCTGCAGTCCTGCTCAGCGCTACCAAAACCTTGCCATGTCAACCCAATGCACAGGGCCATTAAGGTCCCCAGTAAGACGTGAGGTCATTGATGCCAAGGCATCCTCAGGCTGGTTAAATAAGACTTTGTCCCCTTCCTCTCCCTGACGGTTGATAGGTTCGTTACGTCAGAGCAGAGCTGTGCTGGCACCAAGCCCAAGCTCAGGTGTGTAACAGAGCAAGCTGGTACCAAGTGCCCAAGGTCCCATGCAAGCCCAAGGTTTGCTTTCGAGCCTGCTGGGGTGGGTGGCAGGTGGCAATGTAAAGAGGAAAGGAGGTGTCCCTACGGAGAGCAAGCCCTGCTGTCCTCAGGACCAGAGAGATGCAAGACTGGGCAGCCCTGGCAGGAGCGGGCTTTGCTGCCTGGGGCATCTCTGCAGCCCCGGAGGGCCTGTAGTGCAGGTGCAGCTGATCTCCAGGAAGGACAAGGTGCTTTTGAAAATCTCCTTGGCTGTGGACATCCCATTATCCAGGAAGACTGTGGAAGTCATTGGTCTGGCTGTTCCTTGGCCGTATCATCAAGGGGATGACTCAGGGTTATCAAACCCTAAAACAGGCTGCCCCGGGAAGCGGCTGAGTCACGATTTCCTGGAGGTGTTTAAAAGATACGTAGACACGGCACTTAGGCACGTGGTTTAGTGGTGGACCTGGCAGTGTTAGGTTTACGGCGGGACTCGATGACCTTAAGGGTCTTTCCCAACCTGAATGTTTCTATGATTCTATGATTCTGTGACTAAACTATGTGGGAGAAACACAGCCTGCATCTCCTGGAGAGAGATGGGACAGGACTCGCCTCACTGCAGTTGCTTGAACGAAAGCGCTGAACGTCTCTGAGGTTCTCTTGGGATCTGTTACACGGCTGCTCTAAACGGGGATGGTGCTCCTGCAAGTCTTGTGCTGTCGCTGCTGGCTGCCCGCAGTTGTGCTGGAGAGCCCTGGCACCTCAGGTAGCACCACAGGCTGTCGTTAGGCTTTCAGTTGAGCAGCTGCCCCGAATCAGGTGAGGCACTGCAGGGAGTCTATGCGACACCTGCCATAACTGTCAGTGGGGATCTGGTAAATGCAGCTGGTGGAGAGGAAAGAGAGACATAGCTCTCCCAATGGCAACTCCATTTGCCCAGAGGAATACCTCAATGGGCTGCCCTGGACATACTGAGCAGGAACAGGCATCATTGTCCTAAACATGGGCCAAAGGCATGCCCCACCAGCCTCCAAAATGACAACCCCAAACGCTGCCCTGTCCCTCTGAATTGCTCCACCAGAGCTTACAGTGACCTGCACGTGTCTTGGAACACCTCTGGCACCTCCAGTGTCACCTCTGGTTTGCATGGGTACAGGAGAGTCCTGCCTTCCATTGTCCGGGTGCCCTGTCTCATAGTGGGACAAGCAGAGGTGATTCTTGGGCCTGACTCTGTCTCTAATAGGGGAAATGACACAGCTGGAAGGACGTGTCCCTCCTCAGCTGCTGAGGAACATCGTTGATGACTTCAGCCTCTTTCACAGCAGGTTCCCCTGGAGCCCCAGGGACATCTCTGAGGGAGCCCAGAGAGACCTGAGAAAGCGGCACCTTGGGCTGGTCCTCTGCGGCGGAGCTGGGCCGGGCTCCTGGGGCGGAGGGAGCTGGTGGCAAGCGGGCAGCACTGCAGAGAGACAGCTCTGCCCAGGAGCAGCTCCTCTGCCCAGCACAGCAGGGCTGGGGGCACTGCCTGCGGGCACTGCGGGCAGCCAAGAGAGGTGACAGGCAGGTTAAAGGCAGCCTGGGGTGGGAGGCAGGAGCTCAGTGGGGAAAATCTTCACAGCCCTTTGACACGATAAGTCTGGCTGCAGGGCAATGTAGACAAGCTCCTGGATGTATCTCCAGGATCTGGCAGATGGGATGGCGGGTAGGACCTGTCAGGGTGGCTCCCCTGGCTTTTCTGGTGTGGAGGAGGACGTGTTGCAGAGCGGGGCTTGCCTGCTGCACCATCGGAGGGACAGGGCAAGACACCCCTTACTCCCGGGGATGGCTGCATGGGTTGGAAGCCGGGGGTGCAGCGAGGGGTGCCCAGGGCTGTCCTTCCGAGCAGGGTCCCTGCACCCCAGGGGCTGTGTGCCGGGACAGGGACTCTGCTGCCTGCCGGGGTCAGCCCTCAGCCTGCCCGGGTAGCTCCCCAGGGCACTGTTGGGAGCAGCTCTGGATGGCAGGAGCAACCCCCGGCAGGGCAGGGCCAGGCAGGGCAGGGTCCTGCTGCTCTCAGGAGATTGCTGCGTGGGTCAGGGCTGCTCACAGCCTCAGCTCTACCTCATGACATTGCCGAGGGGATTTCTCAAGAAGCACATCAAGTTAGTGCTCCTGGAAAGAGAAGGGCCTTTCCCAACTCTCTCTGGCTATCTGGGTTTTGCACTGGAGACTGACATTCGGGTTTCTACTTAGGAGTACGCTTAGGAGTACTACTTAGGAGTACGCTTTGAGGCTCCCAGCCTCTTACACTGAGAGACGAGTCAGCCTGGAAGAAGCACCTCGAAGCCGTGTACCCAGCTGCCCCCAGCCAGCCCAGCAACATCTCCCCCTTCCCAGCCACATCAGGCTCTCTGTGAGCTGGTCTTTACCCCTGCCCAGGCAGAGATGCCCCTGACAGTGCCCTGCCCGGGGAGGTGTTTGCGGGCAGAGGTGAGCGCACAGCGGTGGGACGGGGCTGGTGAGCACTGGCAGGGAGCTGAGCTGGGACAGGAGACGGCTCCCGGCAGGAACGGCTCCCGCAGCAGAGCGAGTGCCTTCCTGCTGTCCCTGCGACACAGGCACCTTCCCCTGAGCCACTCCTCCCTGCTCTCCTTCCCCTCCCTGCTCTCCTTTCCCAGCCTACACAGAGCCTCTGCCCTCTGCCCATGGGTCTCAGGTATGCCTTGCCCCTGCGCCAGCCAGAGCCTGGAAAAGGACAAACTCCGGATCTCCACCTGTCTGTATGTGTCCCTCCTCCCTTGGCAGGGGCATTGTGGCATTTCACTGCCATCCCCTCCTGCCTGCGCTGCCCTTGTTCCCACCTTGGATTTGCTGGGTCAGTGCGGGCTTTTGGGGTGGCGGGTTCAGCCCCTGTTCGGACACTGACCCGTTGGGTCCTGCTCTGCAGACGTGTCCATGGGAGCAGAGCGCCCAGGTCTTCTCCAGGCAGCTTCAGGACATTCAGCCGTTTCCCTGGGGTGCCCTCCAGAAGGGCGCAGCTCTCCCATCGTGTCCCTGTGCTCCCTGGGATGCCCATGGAGAAGACACCTCGGTGCTAAGGCCGTGGCAGTGCTGCTGGGCAGCCGTATGTGGGCAGCTGCAGTGACCCCCTGTGTCCCAGTCTGGAGGGGAGACCTGAAATCCTCTGCAGGTACCGTCAGTCTGTCAATCGGCTCTTTGAACCTGGAGCCCTCTGCTCTCCACAGTGCCCAGTTTCTTTTTAGGGGAGCACTGGCGTGTGATCATCCCCCAGCTCCAGGCTGCTGGCGCAGGGCAGCTGAGCACAGGGCTGACGGGCAGAGCAGCTCTCCTCTCTCTGCACTGCGGGACTGTCCCTTTGCCTCGCGGGACCCACAAGATTTCCCTTGGCGGGCATTGGAAACGGCAGGGATTTCAACCATCCGAAACCACTCCGAAACGTGGCAGGTGCCACTGGAACAAAACAAACAAAACAAACCCCTCTCAGCTCTGTTCTGCCGTCGGGCAAATTGTGAACAACAATGCGGAAAAGCTTTTGGTATATCACAAGTACATTTAATTGGAGATGACCCCGAGTTCCTCGTTCCCGCTCACTGCACAGCGAGAAGGACTCCTCGGGAGCCCAGCACAGACTCCCTGCTCCCAGCGGCCGCTCAGCCAGCAAAACCCGGAGCTCAGGGGAGGGGGCTGCAGAGAGGTCTTCCTGAAGGCAGGGTCTGAGTGTGGGGTTGCTCCAAGACATGTACTATGATCTGTGCAGAGGAGTCCGGCCTAACTCAGTACTGCCTTCTCCACGTCAACAGAAAACCATACCCAGAGGCAGCTGATGTCCAACAGCAGCTCCATCACCCAGTTCCTACTCCTGGAGCTCGCAGACAGGCGGGAGCTGCAGCCCTTGCACTTCGGGCTCTTCCTGGGCATCTACCTGGCTGCCCTCCTGGGCAACGGCCTCATCATCACCGCCATAACCTGCGACCACCACCTCCACACCCCCATGTACTTCTTTCTCCTCAATCTCTCCCTCCTCAACCTGTGCTCCATCTCCACCACTCTCCCCAAAGCCATGGCCAGTTCCCTCTGGGACACCAGGGACATCTCCTACTCAGGGTGTGCTGCACAGCTCTTTCTGCTTGTATTTTTCCTTGGAGCAGAATGTTTTCTTCTCACTGTCATGGCCTATGACCGCTACGTTGCCATCTGCAAGCCCCTGCACTACGGGACGCTCCTGGGCAGCAGAGCTTGTGCCCACATGGCAGGCAGCTGCCTGGGGCGGTGGGTTTCTCCATGCTCTGCTGCACACGGCCAATAAATTTTCACTGCCACTCTGCCAGGGCAATGCTGTGGACCAGTTCTTCTGTGAAATCCCCCAGATCCTCAAGCTCTCCTGCTCACGCTCCTACCTCAGGGAACTTGGGCTTCTTGATTTTACCTTTTTTTTAGCATTTGGCTGTTTTGTGTTCGTCGTGGTGTCCTATGTGCAGATCTTCATGGCTGTGCTGAGGATCCCCTCTGAGCAGGGACGCCACAAATCCTTTTCCACATGCCTCCCTCACCTGGCCGTCGTCGCCCTGTTTGTCAGCACTGGCATGTTTGCCCACCTGAAGCCCACCTCCATCTCCTCCCCATCCCTGGACCTGGTGGTGGCAGTTCTGTATGCATTGGTACCGCCAGCAGTGAACCCCCTCATCTACAGCATGAAGAACAAGGAGCTCAAGAATGCCCTGCAGAACCTGATTTTAGAAGTAGGATTTCAGCAGCAATAAACTGCCCGTCTCTATTCACAAGTTTTTGCCAACTTGTCTCAGGCAACTTGTGTCTTTTGGGCATTGTACTGGTTATAATCGTGTTCAGAAATGGTTGCTTTCCCCCAGCTTCTCAAGGGGAGGAACCCAGTCTAACCGGCCCATTCTGTAAATGAATGTACCACCACACTAACGCTGGCCTCCTTTGAGGTATGTCTGTAGAAAAAGGGAATTTCCTCAGTGCAGTGTGTGAAGCTGGGGCTCTTCTTTCACATGCTGGCCTCCTTTGTGGTATGTCTGTAGAAAAAGGGGATTTCCTCAGCGCAGTGTGTGAAGCTGGGGCTCTTCTTTCACACTGGAGTGCAGAATACGCTCAGGGAATTGCAGGCTAAAAGGCCCGGCTGTTGTGCTGGGTGCTGCATTGGCTTAGGGGGACAAGGACATGGGTCGATGAGGAAGGGAATGAGGGCTGGACTGACCCTTCCCTTTCCTGGGTGCCCAATGCCACTGGAGATCCTGAATGGTCAAAAGGCATCTGCCTGAGGCCCTCTCACATATGACAGGGCTGGTCACAGATGCCCAACCTTCTGAAAGGGGTTCTGAAGCCACCAGGAGAACACAGGGCACTTCTGGGGACACTGGTTGCCTCGGGGTGGGAGGTGAATGGAGGTTTACAAAACTTCCCCAAAAAGGGGAGTCACCCAAAGGCAAAGGGCTGAGCTGAAGAACGCGCAGCCTGACGAGGGCTCTGCAATGCCCATGAGGCAATGGAGACACAGCAGGCATGAGCAAGACCACCTTCTGAGCGATTCACATCATCTTCAATGAGGCACCATGGGCTGGATCCAGTGACACTCCTGAGCACATCCTGAACAGTTGAAAGGCCCCATGATTTCTCTGTGTATCACAGCCACAGAGCCACGGGAGAAACCCGTCAGGGGCAGTGATGCCCATCTGGCTAGGTCTGCTTCACTCCCGGACCACTGTGGCCAGTACATAGTCACCCCATGGTCCCAGGGCACCGCAGACCGCTTGCTCTGCAGAGCAGCACCACCAGCTCAGGGCCCTGTGGGCACCTCAGGCGGGGAGCCAGGAACAACTGGCCTGGCCAGCACAGACACACTCCCCTGGGGAAAGGCGCTCTGTGGAGCGGGGGTTTCCCTGGAGAGGAGCGGAGCACCATGTCTATGTCAGCAATAAGGCAACATGGAGGAGAAGCAGGTTTTTGCATTCAGCAGCTTGGGGCAACTCCTGTACCACTGGACTGGCGTGGGGGGCGGGGGGCACAGCACGTCTCGGGGCTCTTCTGGAAAGGAGAGAACAGACCCCCAAGGGTGACTGCACCAGTTCCTTGACCATTGCCAGCCTCCAGTCCTGGGACTGGTGGGGAGGACGACAGCCCCTCCCCAACCCCCTGGAGCTGCCGTGTCCTTCCGAGGGGCTGGGGCTGTGGGGTGAGTGCCCAGAGCTCTGCAGCACCCTGCGGTGAGCACTGCCGTGGGGCCAGCTCCCACTGAGACTCACAGTGAGCCTGCTGCCAACCAGCACCCCCAATCCCTTTCTGCAGGGCTGCTCTCCCACCGCTCCTCTCCCAGTCTGTCCTTGATTCTGCAGCGTTACTCCATCCCGAGCGCAGAATCCGGCAGTCAGACTTGTTAAGTTTCATGCCCTTCATGACGATGTTTAATGCTCCAGTCCAGCCAGATCCCTCAGCAAGACTTCTCATCCCTTGAGAGAGTCAACAGCCCCTCCCAGTTTGGGGTCATCAGCAAACTTGCTGACAATGGATTCCACTCCCGCCTCCAGATCAATATATCAACAGTATTGATATATTTATCAATATAAATATGCTGAACACTCATAAATATCTAGAACTGACCCTAGGATTGAGCCCTGGGGAACATGGCTGGTGACACGTTGCCAGTCAGATGTAACGCCATTCCCATTCTCCTTTTCAGCCCTGTCGTCCAGCCAGTTCTTCACCCATGAGCGCACTGGAAACCCACTCATCTCACAGCTGGACAACCTGCCCAGAAGGATGCCGTGAGGGATGCTATCAAAAGCCCTACCGATATCCAGAAAAACTATATCATCGAGTCCTACTCCCTACTCCTCACAGGACTACCTAAAACTAAACCATAGGACTTTCATAAATCAGAATAAAATGGGAAATATCAATTTTTATACAAAACAACCTCCCAGTGCTATGAAGATTCCCTCTTGGGGTTGTTTAGTCTGGAGAAGAGGAGGCTGAGAGGAGACCTTATCGCTCTCTACAACTACTTGAAAGGGGGTTGTGGCGAAGAGGGTGTTGGTCTCTTCTCCCAAGTAACCGGTGATAGGACAAGAGGAAATGGCCTCAAGTTGCACCAGGGGAGGTTTAGATTGGATATTAGGAAAAATTTCTTCACTGAGAGAGTGGTCAGGCATTGGAACAGGCTGCCCAGGGAGGTGGTGGAGTCGCCATCTCTGGAAGTGTTCAAGAAACGTGTGGATGTGGCACTTCAGGACATGGTTTAGGGGACATGGTAGTGCTGGATTAATGGTTGGACTTGATCTTGAAGGTCCTTTCCAACCTAGTGATTCTGTGATTCAGTGATTCTAGTAGCACTAAGCAAACAGAAACAATGGCTAAAATGTTGCTGCAGGGGATATGGAAAATTTAATAACAGCCATATCTAAAACTCTCAATTCCTTCATCTGGAACAAACACCTAACATACCTCAGTAAGTTACATCATCTCCTTAGGAGCGGGTTTCCTGTCTTTGTACCTAATGTACAACATTGCAGCTGGCACACTGTGCATCAGAAGAGATCATCACTTCAAGAATTACCCTCTCTCTCAACAGTACAGAGCTCTTGCTGAACCACTGATCATAGTCAGTGCCAATACACAATAAACTCAAACATCCCATACTACTTTCATGTCATTGAACCATTTTTCTCTACTGATTTATGCCAGTGATTTCACTGGTGCTGCTAAAATTCCTGCAGAACAGCTGGTTCTAGCCTTGGGACCCTCTCTTCTCCTCTCTATGTACAGTAGCAGACATGTCCCCAAGGTCTGCATTCACTTCCCACAAAGTTTCAAATACACCATTGTCGTGGTTTAACCTCAGATTGCAGCTAAGTACCACACAGCTGCTCTCTCCCTCCCTCTGGTGGGGTGGGGGAAAGAATCAGAAGGGTAAAAGTGAGAAAACTCGTGGGTTGAGAGAAAGACAGTTTAATAATTTAAAAAAAAAATTGTAACAAAAAGAATATAAATAACAGAGAGAGAGAAATAAACCCCAAGAAATACAAGTGATGCGAATAAAAGCAATTGCTCACCACTAACTGACCAATGCCCAGCCAGTCCCTGAGCAGGAGCCCCCCCGCCAACCTCCCCCCTAGGTTCATTGCTGCGCATGATGTCATATGGTCTGGAATATCCGTTTGGTCAGCTGGGTTCAGCTGTCCTGGCTGTGTCCCCTCCCAGTTTCTTGTGCACCCCCAGCCTACTTGCTGGTGGGGTGGTGTAATAAGCAGGAAAGGCCTTGACGCTGTGTGAGCACTGCTCAGCAATAATGAAAACATCCCTGTATTATCAACACTGATTCCAGCACAAATCCGAAACACAGCCCCATACTACCTACTGTCAAAAAAATTAATAACTTTATCCTAGTGTCGTGGTTTAGCCCCAGCAGGCAACTAAGCACCACGCAGCCACTCGCTCACTCCCCGCTCCTGCAGTAGGACAGGGAGAGAACTGGGAAAAAACTCAGGGGTTGAGATAAAAACAGTTTAATAGGACAGCAAGAGATAAGGAAACAACCATGATAGCAACACTAATAATACCGACAACGGAATGTACAAGAACAAGTGATGCCCAATACAGCAATTCCTCACCCCCCGGCGATCGATAGCCTGTCCCCGAGCAGCGATTCCCGCCCCCCAGCTAACTCCAGTTTATGTACTGGGCATGATGTCGTATGGTATGGAATAGCTCTTTGGCCAGCCTGGGTCAGCTGTCCCGGCTGTGTCCCCTCCCAGCTTCCCGTGCACCCCCAGTCCCCTTGCCAGCAGGCCAGCACGAGAAGCTGGACTGTCCTTGACTACTTAGCACCAGCTCAAAACATCAGCACCTTATCAACAGTTTCTCATCCCAAATCCAAAACACAGCCTCATGTGAGCTTCTGTGAAGAAAACCAGCTCTATCCTGGCTGAAACCAGGACCCTGGAGTAAACGGAGCAAGTGTTCTTTGCCAAACTGCCAAAGGTAATTTATGGCTCCCGGGCGAGAAGCGTCTGTCCTCTGCTCGCTTTGCAGATAAAAGATCACAATGAAAATATTTCAGGCTTTGATGTTTTGAGTGGTCGACCCTGGCGCCTGCTGGATGGCAGTGTGTGGTCGTTTGGCTCAAAAGTCAAATTTGACCCTAACTTAATTCAGGAGGCTACAGTACGAGTACTTCACACAGCTCCTGCACTCCCTGATGCAAGAATCACTAACGTCCCGCAGTACCTGATTTCTGCAGCAGCACAAAAAGGGATCTTGGAGGTGAAAGCAGATTTGGAAAAATGACAAATTATCTTCTGAATCCACTCCCCATATAATTCACCCAAAACGAGGGGCAGCCTCAACAGTGCAGAGTCCGGGGGACCATCACCTCCCTAATCCTGCTGGCCACTCTATTTCTGATACAGGCCAGGATGCCATTGGCCTTCTTGGCCACCTGGGCACACTCCTGGCTCATGTTCAGCCGCCTGTCAACCAGCATCCCACGGTCCTTTTCTGTGGAGAAGCTGTCCAGCCACTCCTCCCCAAGCCTGTAGCATTGCATGGGGCTGTTGTGACCCAAGTGCAGGACCTGGCACTTGGCCTTGTTGAACCTCATAGAGTTGACCATGACCCATCCATCCAACCTGTCCAGATCCCTGTGTACAGCCTTCCTACACTCCAGCAAATCAACACTCCCAGTCATCTTGGTGTTGTCTGCAAACTTACGGAGGGTGCTCTTGATCCTCTCATCCAGATCACTGGCAAAAATATTAAACAGAACTGGCCCCAATCATAGAATCATAGCATCACAACAGTGTGCGTTGGAAGGGACCTTTAGAAGTCGTCTAGTCCAACCCACCTGCAGCGAGCACGAACATCTTCAACGACATCAGGTGGCTCAGAGCCCTGTGCAGCCTGATCTGGAATGTTTCCAGGCACAGGGCATCTACCACATCTCTCGGAAACCTGTGCCAGTGTTTCACCATCCTCATTGACAAAAATTTCTTCCTTCTATCTGGTTGAAACCTCCTCTCTTTCAGTTTAAAACTATTACCCCTTGTCCTACCGCAACAGGCCCTGCTAAAAAGTCTATCCCCAGACAGAGTCCAATACACATCCCTGGGGAACACTGCTTGTGACCTGTCTAGTGTGAGGCCAGTAGCTAAAGGTGTCTCCCAGGGGACAATGCGCTGTCCAATGCTGTTTAACATCCTCCTTAATTAATGGTCTGGATGATAAGGGCAGTGTGAACCCTCAGCAAGTTGGGGAATGGCACCCAACTGGGAGGAGCGGCTCTTAAGCCAGGGGGTCGTGCTGCCATTGCGAGGGACCTGGGCAGGCTGGAGAGATGGGCTGACAGGAACCTCATGCCGCTCAGCAAGGGGAAGTGCAAAGGGTGCTGTACAGGGGATGAGCGCCGGCACAGGCTTCCCAGGGAGCATGTGGGGTCTCCATCCTTGGAGATGGTCCACGGCAACCTGTGCCAGTGTTTCACCACCCTCATTGTCAAAACTTTCTTCCTCCTATCTGGTTGAAACCTCCTCTCTTTCAGTTTAAAACTATTACCCCTTGTCCTACCGCAACAGGCCCTGCTAAAAAGTCTATCCCCAGACAGAGTCCAATACTCATCCCTGGGGAACACTGCTTGTGACCTGTCTAGTGTGAGGCCAGTAGCTAAAGGTGTCTCCCAGGGGACAATGCGCTGTCCAATGCTGTTTAACATCCTCCTTAATTAATGGTCTGGATGATAAGGGCAGTGTGAACCCTCAGCAAGTTGGGGAATGGCACCCAACTGGGAGGAGCGGCTCTTAAGCCAGGGGGTCGTGCTGCCATTGCGAGGGACCTGGGCAGGCTGGAGAGATGGGCTGACAGGAACCTCACGCCGTTCAGCAAGGGGAAGTGCAAAGGGTGCTGTACGGGGGATGAGCGCCGGCACAGGCTTCCCAGGGAGCATGTGGGGTCTCCATCCTTGGAGATGGTCCACAGCCCTCTGGACATGGTCATGGACAAC
>NW_010542611.1:0-24129 GCF_000687285.1 Phaethon lepturus
GTGATTCTGTGATCTATTCTACTACGTCTTTTGATGGGAAGTGGGCTGTTTTTTGATGGGAACCTGCCCGAGATCTTGCTCTTCCACTTTGCCTTCCCAGCCTGCAAGGCCATCTGGGAACAAAAACACTCCAGGCCAGCAGCTTTACTCTAGAGAAGCAAAGAATTTTGGAGATGATAGTGTGTTTTTTGGTTCATTGCCTTTGTTAGTTACCCATTTCCCCAAAACACCTAGAAATGTGTAGGCTGGCTGGTGCCATAGGTCATAAGAGATGGCAGCACCTCTCTCACCCCTGGCCAGCTCTGAGAAGCTCCCTGACCAGCCAGCTCTGTGGCTTACAGCCTCTCTGAGCTCACCCAGCACCCTAGAAAAAGTCTTTAGAGTTTTCAATACAATTTAGAGTAGGAAACTTAAAAATGGAAATACTTTATTCACAAGAAAAGCTCCCCTCATCATCACTGAGCATAATGAGGTCCTTTAAAAGCCCTTCTGCTTCTTATGGTGCAAAACAATTGAATTTTCTTAGAAAAACTTCATCTTCCATGAATTAAAACATTATAAATAATAAGCCTTTTGAAAATGTTGCTCTTCATTTCTCTCTCATAATTTTATCCATAAGTATTGTAATTCTTCGCCTTTCTAGTGAGGCAAATCCTCTCTTTTTTTTTCCTGATTGCATTCAAAAAATTAATTAAATAGTGGAGTGTTTGAGACCAAAATAAATGTCTTCTATGCCTCAATGGGATTTATGCTTGCTCTAATTCTTTATTTAAAAATAACAGCATTATTTCTGGCAAAATGATGCTTAACCAGCTCCTTGTATTAAAAAAAAAAAAAACCAAACAAAAAACCAATTAGCAGCTCTGATTAGCAACCAAGCAGGCTTTCGGTTTCCAGCAAATAGGTATCAGCACACACCTTGTGTGTTTTTTCCATGCCTAGACACTTGTAAACAACCTCCTGCTCTTCCAGGAGACACACAACCATGGGGTAAGTAGACTTTCAGTGACTGGAACCTCCTGCTTCAGGCAACATGATGACAACTTATTTTGTTCCCAGTGCTCACTCAGGAGTTTTAGAGCATTGACAGCAGAGTTGAAGTGGCCATCTCTGCATTTTTTCCTGTAGCATGATGAAATTTAAGAACTCGTTTTGTGTGGAGGATTATACTTGGTAAGTATATGCTGCAAGTGGCATTTGTTTATATACCTACAGTGCAGGATATGTGAGAGAGATTCAAAAGAGGATCTGCATAACTATTAATATCACAATCTTCCCTGGCAAAAACTCCAGCTCTGTTAACGGACCTTATACCTAAATATGCTTAAAATTTGGGACCATGGCTTGTTCCACTGAGAGATACAAGAGAAGCTTGAGGAAGTCAGTTTTATGCTCAAAGGCAGATTTCAGCCAAAATCCTGTGAATATTTCTAACATTCTTCTCAGAAAGCTGAGACACATAATCCACACCACAATCTGCATGCGCTTGGGATGTACGGCTACCCTTCCCATCACCACCCAACGGAACAATCCTATTTCATTGTGTAAGGAGGGAAAAGACGCAGAAAGCATGACGTAAGTCTACACCCAATGCTGAGCACAGGTTAAAGACACAAAATTAAGCTTTCTCTCTGATCCCCAAAATACCTGGTTAGGAGTTTCAGCACTCCATCTGTTGATATCTGGAGCTCACAGTAGTAGTTCCCAAGGTGTTGTCTGCGGCAAAGGAAATAGCTAAGAAAAACCATCCTTGTCCTGTCAGTGTCTCAGAAAAAGACCAACTACCCAGGGATGGCTGTTTAGGCTACAGTTCTGCTTATTTAAGAATTTGATTTCAACTAATCTGGTTGCAGGCCACCTGGCAGGTATCAGCCTGGGCTCATTCATCCAGCCCCACTAAGCCTTCCTTTCAGCAGGTGACTTTCGAAGCTGCAAATTGGCCTGAATTAATTTGAGCAGGAAGTGCTTGCTGAGGGAAGAGCTGCTCCTCTCCGAGTTCTTTCGAATAAGCTGTCTCTGTCCTCTAATAAAGCAGAGTTGTTTAGAGCTGATAAAATGAATAATCACCACCAGAACGTCCTTCCTGTTCTTCCAGCCCCCTGCCAAGACAGGGAATCAATACAAATGCAGTTCATAGGGCAGCTTTATGTGTGTTTTTCAAATAAATGTGTCTATAAGCCCATGATCTTCCATGAAAGTTTTTGTATTCATAACTTCCGACAACATAGGCCAATAGAAACATATTTCTTTTGATCAGAGAATATATATTTGGTTTAAATTAGTCAATGTCCTACTTGTGCTGGGATGCTCTGTAGAGTGTACAAAGTATAAGGTGTTTTTTCCATCTAGGAATATCTTCTGTCTTATGTCACTGCATATCATGCTGAAGGAGTTTGATAGTTTTTTATCATAATCAGTACCCTGTGCTGGTTTTGTAGATACCCTTTTATGGAGAGGTACCATTCTTTCCACATTTTCATTGTTTTCATTCAACTCTGATTAAAAATGTCATAAACACTTGGGCTGGCAAACTGACAATTATTTTAAATCTGGAGGGAAAACAAGTTGTTTCTGCACAACCGAGGAATACACGCCAAATAGTTTTTTGAGGTACAATAATTTCCCTGGCTTTGTTTGTCGGTCTGATGTATTTTTGGTTTTGCCAGCCTCCTGTTCAGATAAATCACCTCCAGAACATACGTGGTACCAGGACTGCATGCAGCTGAGCTGAGAAAAAGCACAACCCATCCCTCCCCTGTTAGGTACATGGTAAATCTGTCCTGCTATGCAAGTAAGAAATTATCTGAATGATTTTTCTCGGAATTGTTTTGACCTCAGTTCCTTTTCCAAACCCTTCATTCCCATGGAAGATGTGGATGTGGTTCTGCTTACGCTGAGGCCAGTGAGATGAAGGATAACATCAGTAGCATTTTCAAGGTGGTCCAAGTTTTGGACCATCTTGAAACCCTCATGGGCCTGTTTTATCAGGGAAAAAACACAGCAGAAATACCAAATTTTACAACAAGTTTGTAAAGAACACGACATAGCGCAGCAGGATAAACCTCACCTGAGAATGTCCTTCCCCAGCAATTCATTCGTTCTTATTTGTTTCCTGGTAATTCTGAGAAGCAAACCTAGTGGAGACCCCAGAGTGGTGAACATGAGGATCACTACTGCCTTCTTAAGTGGCCAGTGTCCTGACACCTCACCACTTGGTCCTGATTTGCAGTCCTCTTCTTAGGCTTAATATTTCTTATTACTAATCAGAAGAGGACGACGTCTGTTGTGGGAGGCGTGGGAGTCCCCAGTGTATATAACCTTTTCTGAATAAAGAGTGTCCTGCTGCTTGCACCAAATAACTTTGAGTGGATGTTCCAGAACATTTTTCTGTATTAGATACATTGCTGATGTGGCAAATTTACACCAGTTATTAAATATCAGACTATTAATACTGATTGTTTTGTTAATGAAATAGTTTAACATTCTATTTTTAGAAACGTGATTTTCAAACGCAGAATGATTTAGTATGTCTTATGGTTATGATTTTTATTAACTATGATTTAAGTCATTTTATAGTTTAAAAACATTTGATGCATAAGTCAATCTAAACATAATATAGATTCTATATTTTAATATTTCTGTGGTGCATAGCTCTGTGCAAATTTTAGCAGACTCTACAAGATAAAGTTTGCCTATCTGGTGCATCAAGCAATCTCTGTGTCAGTTTAGAATACAGATGTCCCAAAGACACACATCATTTTAGCTCCACTGAAATCAGGCAGACTTGCCAATTTATACTCACACAGGAAAAACTCCTAGGAAATTCTAATGATAATAAAGGCTGGTTTATTATAAATTTTTTCATAGTTTTTGGAGAGTTGCATGTCCCCTAAATTCCTCTTTATCTAATTTCCTTTTAAAGGAGTGAGAAATAAAATGAGTCTTGCAAAAATTCTGTCTTTTCATCCTTATGTGATTAAACATGCTTACGAAAATAACCCCTAAGTGTCCCCAAGATAAAGACTTATTAAGCTAGATACAGAGGGGAGACAGGCAATGCCTCATGGTAAAAAGAGGAGGAGAAAAAATGGGAACACGGGTATGATTTGCCCAGAATCACATAGGAGGTCGCCAGCAAAAATGGGCTCAGAAATCAGTCTCCTAGCTGCCAGCTCAGTATCTTAGGTCAAGGTCCTTCCGAGTCAGTCGTGGCTTAAAATATCGCTCAGATGAAGAAGTATCTCACAAATTTACAGGGATAATAAAAAGTATGTAAAGTATACAATAAGTATATAAAATTATAACAAGGAAGGCATTAGCCTTGATACCTTCAGATGACTATGTAAAGTGGCATTTCATTGATTCTGTGCTTTGAAACCTGTGCTACCCCAAGGGTTTTTCTAAGATCATGGCTTTCTAAGACCTGCACTGAGGCAGGAGAGCGTTGTAAAGAGTAGGATGGATGGATACACATACTGTGATGCACCCAGTTGACCACCCCTTTCCTGCAGTAATTGTCCGTTTTAGACTTTTCAGTTTTTCTGCTGTCCTGACACTGCACTTGAGAAAATGCATAGATATTTAGACTATAGTATCATCTAATGAGCACTATAGAGGGACTAAGTAGATTCACTCTGAACTTTTGGGATGCACTGGTGCTTGTTTCAATGGGGTGTATCATTCACACTGTGGGCAGAGGATGAGGATCCCAGGGGGACTGAGCTGTTCTGTTTCCTCCCATTTTCATAAGAACCGCATGTATAAAGCCCTAACCACGTAGACGCCTCAGACATTAAAGTTCTCTGATACGCAAGTATTTTGAGACATTAAAAATAACTCTTCATGGTTAAACACACAGATGGCTTTCTGTCACTTTAGTGTGTTTTTAGTCAACACACAGATTTAGATAGGTCATTCACATCTCAAATTTTCCCATTAGCATTATCCCCAAACACTTGGTTCTCAGTCAACACTACCACAACAGCAATACCAGGTAGGGCTGCAGGGCAAGTACCAATAGCTAAGATCTTAGTACAAGACAAATTCATTAGACAAACTAAATAATTTAGGCACATTTGAAAAGCAAATGAATGTAGAGGTGTTCCCTTATGATTATTGCTCACATAGATTTTTCTTTAAGAGGAAAAACATAAATTAATAAAGGCCAGAATGTCTTTAATGACAATATTAGCGGCTGCCCTGTGGCTATCAAGACATGCACTCATTGTAAACTATATTGATTTTTCCATTGGATAAAATTCTCTGGTTAAATTGTTATTTGCAGCTATAATCCAGACTGGCTCTGTTGGTCATCATTATAAAATGTGGTCAGAAAGTTTTTCATTGAAGCTCTGACCACATGTTTTCAGAAAGACCCCTTAACAATATCAGGCAGAGTCAGATGCAATCTACAAGAGCAATAGTCACTGCTCTTGTGGAGGTGATGATGCTATTGATTAATGGAATGAGTTACGGGCTCTTTAAAAGAGTGTACAAATTGTGAATCATAATACATGTATTTACAATCAAATTAATGGCCTAACTTTTCAAAACTTATTGGGCCTCTGGATGCCATCATTACTACCACTTTCTGTAGAAAAACTCTGGAGGGTACCTTAGAGGTTGATTACCAAGAAAATTCCAAACCTTGACACTTTAGGATACCTTTATGATGGGCAAGGCACATGAACTTAAGGGATTTTTGGAGCACTGAGAG
Organism: Phaethon lepturus; assembly: GCF_000687285.1. Taxonomy (NCBI): domain Eukaryota; kingdom Metazoa; phylum Chordata; class Aves; order Phaethontiformes; family Phaethontidae; genus Phaethon; species Phaethon lepturus. The sequence goes on from NW_010542611.1 coordinate 5,717, forward strand.
ACCATTTCAGAGACTGGTAACAGCTACCAAATGCCTACCAAAGATCAATGTGAACCAAACTTGTATATGCTTGTGGCTTTTGGTGGGTGGCTTTCCTCTATGTTTCATTAACCAGGAGTTAATCTTGCCCTAGCAAGACTTGACCGGAAGTGGTTTTTTTTTCACATCACACGACCATGCTCACTTTCCAGCTAGTCAAATCTGACTTGTTGTGCAGTGAATCTTATTTGAAAGCTCTCTTTTCGACATCTGTTCGACTAAGGGGTATAACCACAGCCTGGGAACCTTAACATTTCCCCAGTCATCCTGAGGCTTCCCTCTCTTTCGCAAGATGAGAAATGTGATTGTGGCATTCCTATAAAAGAGCCTCCTCCCTGGGCCTCAGACGAAATATTTTATCTTAGAACTACTAGTTCTTTGCCTCACGCACTGTGAGAATTTACTGTATTTGCAAATTAAATGCATGACCCAGTGAACGTTCACATGAGTAGTTTCACGGAGTTCAGCCAAAATCCTCTTACATGTACATAAAGGATTTGACCTTCTATAAGAGGAGAGCTTCATTCTTGGCAGTTTGCTGCTTTTTTTCAGGAGGAAATGGCTAGTTAAGACTGATGAGGTTTGTTCTGCCTATCTGGCCCTGGCTTTTTCTTGAAAGAGTTATATGATGGAAGATATATTTTTAGAGATTTAAAGGACATATATGGATGACTAGAACAACTGTTCATAGGAGATGAGAAAGTTAAAGAGAAGCTGAAAAATGTGGATGCAAAAAGCCTTTTACATTTTCTCCATAACCAACAGATACTGTGCAGGAACAAATTTTCTTAAACTATTTTGAGTCAGAACATTACAATTTATAATGGTTGCTCTAAAGTGACCCTAACATGTTGGGTAGAACACCTTTGCCTTTTATGTGTCAGCATCTGCTACCAACCATGAAGAATCTGACACACCGTTTGTATTTCAAGGACAGACTGGGTCACATCTAAAGCTTTCTCCCAGTTCCATATTCTCAGACTGACTGAGACCTTCAAACCCTTTTCTTCATTGCTGAAGCAGGAAAGAAATCAAAGTCCAGAGCTGTGGGAAAGAATCTGGCCCTAACCGGACTCGGTGCATGTGCAATAACCTGTTTCCTGAAATAGTATTTTTCCTGTGAGTATTTCACTGCATACCTAATGTTACAACACAGTGGAAGTATGTGGTACCCTTTGGGCACAGAGTAGTGTTCTATGGGACCCAAGGCACATCTCACAAGACAATGATTTATTCTCTGCCAAAAAATGCCTGAGATGCCATTAAATGTATCATTACACTGAAGTAAAACTTGCAGCTTTCAGCAACCCTTCAGCAATGGAGGTGGCATGTTCTGTATGTCTTTTCTCTTTACAATGAATCATGTGAGGGAGGGCAGAAGGCATCATCAAGACTTCAGAGAAATTCAAAGAAATTCAAAATTCAAATGCCTCAGTAAGAATACGGAGCTACATTTATGTCGATCTCTGCAACTTAATATTGTTTTTCTTCCTCCTCTTTTTTTGAAGGGCTGAGAACCTCCAGGACAGGACTGAGAGTTGCAGCTTTTTTGGGGGCAAGCTTCCAGCAGTTTCTATCTGGAGACACTTATCTTTCAAGAATATCATAGAATTATAGAATAGTTTGGGTTGGAAGGGACCTTTAAAGGTCACCTAGTTCAACCCCCCTGCAGTGAGCAGGGAGATCTTCAACTAGATATAGCCTGGTATTTCCTAAATTCCAGTTATTCCTTCTTAGGAACAGAGTAACAGTGGGTGGCTTGGGAACGGGGCACAGTGAAATAGCGACTAGTGACTCTGCACAAGCTATTCTCTGCAACCATGCTCCAACCACCCATGCGCACAATACGCCCATGAAGACCAAGTGTAGTGGCAGATGAATCCTGCCTGGTGGCTCTGGGCCCTGCTTTCTTATTGCCTTCTTGGATCACTCAGACACGCAATCAGATTTTTCGAAGCACTTCACCATTTCCAATTTGAGATACCTAACTACTTTTGAAAATGTAGCCGTTAAATTGAGATTCCTTAATCCAAGAGGTGTTGGGAGGATAGATACATGACATTTTTGTAGGCATGCAAATTCTGCAGTATAGAGGTCTTATATGTACTAAGGAGGAAGAGGTACTCTTGATGTTCTTACAGATCTTGCCTACCAGGAGGATAAGGGATAATTAATGTATAAAGGAAGTCAGGAAGAGCTGCTTAAGAGTTTGCTGAACAGACATGTCTTTTTTGATAAATTCTTCATGTCAATTGCCGACAAGCTTAAAAAATGAAAGAGTGCTGTAATTGTGATATCCTGTTCAGGTTACACTACCCTCAGGGAAACTGCTGCTAATGACTGAATTAATTAATGAGAAATTGTTTTACGTGTTACAGAATTTAAACCAGCTCCCTGCCCCAATTTCCCTGTCTACTTATTTTTGCACCAGTGTGAACAAAGAAGCCATTTGCCAATGCTTTGTTAACCTGTTACTCTTGCTAAGCATTTGGGTGTAGTGCCGTGGAATGCAGGGTTGTGTGTATTACAGCTGGGAGCAACGTCTCCTTGTATCAGATACTATGCAATCATTGTGTGGAAAAGTGTAAAACAAGTACCTTCAGAATCCACGATAGCAGTTTTAGGCATTATAACCACATCTTTCTAAACTTGTCTACAAGATTCGTGCTGTGACACTGTGGGAACAGATATGAAGAGATAAATTCAGTGATGCAGCTTCCTATTTAACTTTATATTTTTAGAATACCTTGGAAATGTGGTCTCCGGTGCATAATTTATATCACAGGTTTTTTTGTTGTTTCACTTAAGTATCTTCTGGGTACATCTCTTGAGCAGATGAATGTCATGGGGGGCAACTTTTTCCTGTAATTCTTATTCCTTTGGGATGATATGATTATCCTTTAATGCTAAAATTGTTTTATCTTCACAACTATTTATAGGTGTATGCTGCTATTACCTAAACTATAAAAACGGACTGTGCAAAAGTACTAACTCATTTATGTGTAAGACAGTACAGTTTTGTTGGAAAGGACTTGAGTCGAGTAAGCAACCCTGTTTTAACAGGATTATGTGACAGATGGCATAGATAGAGATAAGGCTGCACAATGCATCTTCAGTCTCTCTTTAACAAACAGAAAGACAGCTTCTTTTCAGCTCACAATTGCAGGCACATTTTGTTCTATTTTGAAAGAATGCAAGAAATATTTTCTAGATTTTTATCTGTTTTTAATTAAGCTTCTCCAACAAAGAAAACATTTGTTACATTTTCAAGCAAAACGAGAAAATGCTCTTCACTCAGATAGACTTGCTTTGAGTGGGACCAGCTAAACTAACGTGCTTTTTAGTCACTTGTACCCCTGACAATGGTAGCACTAAGTGTGTTTACAGTTATAAGATTTTGCATAAAACAAATTATTAAATTTTGTTTGGCAATTTTATGGAAAGGAATATATATTAGCTTCTTCAAAGCTGTGTCATGACACTGTATTGCCTCTGTGTGCCTGTGCAGATGGGTACGTGTAGATGTGTACCTATGCATTCACCACAGCTCTCAAACTGTAATCTGGCCCACACACAAGGAGAAATCCCTAACACTAACTTTACCTGCTACCACCTCACCTATCCAAGGGCTGATCTGGAAATTAAGAACTCTAACAGCACATTTGCTCTTCAGCCACTGCAACTTCTTCTTGTACTTCCCTGCTCAGGGTTATATATTTTTCCTGCCATGGACTCAGGTGCCACCAGTCTCATCATCTACTTCTGTGTCTTCATGACATAGAAAAATATCAACATCCCATATAGAAAAATACCCAAATCCCCCATTTTCTATTAGAATCTGGAAAAGAGGGAGAATCTTAAAGTAAAATATTGGCCCCCGTTGAAATCAACAATGAGGTCCACTTTGGCCTCTCACTGGCTAGAATTTCAGCCCAGGTTTGTATGGTTTTATTTCTTTTGAAGGCAGAAAATTGGACTGAAATGTATTTACAGAAGTCATACTTTAATAAGGCATTTCCCCCCTCCTGTCTATGAATGCAGGTGTTTCTGTTACCAGAAGATCCATGACACAAGTCCATAAATTTCTATACAGGTGATTCCCTCAGAACACCCCAAAACTGATATCTAGTACCTTGAGAGAATTTAATGTTCATTGTACTGCAAGAATCTTTCTGGGAAAGATAAAACCTCATACATAAAATTCCCTATTTGGTCTTATCAATGGCTAATGGTTAGGATTTTGTTTTCAAATCCAGAATTTTGGGGAGTTTGGTGGGCTTGAGTGTTTCTTTGCCTAGACCATTTGATGGTATAATTTTCATGGAAAAAAATATGCTTTGGTTGAAGAAGAAGAGACAATTTTCTTCTGGATTAATGTGTAAAAACATCCTTTTTGAAGCTGCAGGAGTTTTGTAACATTTATATTATTTGTGTATAGTTATTGATATGTACAGCTTATACATATTATTCTCATGTAAACAAAACACTCTTTTAAAAGGTAGAGTATCTTAGGTCTTTCATATTTAGTCTAGAATGAGAGATGTGTTGTTACAATCCAAATTGCAAGATTTAGATGATTGCAAAAATCTGGGTGGACTATGGGGCACCAGCTTTGCAACTAAATGATGACATTGCGTGTCAGATGAGCCCATGTAAAAATCCATACACAAATTTAGCAAGTGCAAGACAAAGGACATTGTAATCTATTTTCAGCAGTTTAAAAAATTATTGATTTTCTGCTTCTTATTTCTATCTTTTAGTTGGAAATTACTGCCCCTCAACCATGATTCAGTATTTCAATGCAAAGTAAAACTAGTTAGCTTATACCATAAAATCTGACTTATTTGAATGTAAATATTTTACTAAAAGAAGACTCTGTTTTTTCTGGTACGGATTTAATGAGAACAGTTTAAGGCCAAGGCTAAAAAGGAGTCTAAATTATTGCACAGTAATTCCCCTTAGGCTTCTGAACACACTGTGATCTGGACTAAAACTCATTTATTCTGGACTAGAGTATCTATACACGCACACCAGAGAGCTTTCCTGGGACAATCTCTTCCACTTGAGTGACTCCAGTTAATTGCTTTGTACTGATGAGTCTTGAAAGTCAGTTCTGCCTTCAGCATCGAAACATCTTCAGAAATTCTATGAATTTTCTTGAAACAACTTTACCACAAAATAGCACATTAGAAGAAACAGTCGGGATTGTGAAGCATTACTTTGTGTTGTGAAAACCTTCCTTCTCTTCGCTGCTGGCATAATACATACAGTGCCAGACCATCCAACAGCCAACACTAAAAGTGTGCTGATTTGCAGTAGAGATGGTTTTGGTCCCATGTTTGCCGTTACAGATGTTTGTCTGAAAAAGGCCCCCATGCTGCTCGCAGTGACGTACGTGGTTTTTACCCATAAGCAATGCTATTGAACTCATGGGGATTTGCCTGAGTAAAATGCACATGCAAATTGTTTGCTGACTTGGGGCCAAAGCATGCAAATGTTAATTGAGCATTGCCCTGTGCACAATTTACACAGTCTGTAGATGCGAGGGGATGTATGTTCTGGTGTCTTACTGGACCATATGCTGCGTCTCTCTCTGAGACTTCTCCCTCATTGCTGGGGAGTCTTGTCAAATTAATATGGGGCAGCAGCGATCCGAGCAAAACAACAGCTTGATCTAATCTGAGTCTTTCTTTGCTCTCACAGCTTCTGGCTGTGAGCCTCAAGAGTTAATAGAAATTGGCAAAAATGAGTATGTCCCACTAAAGGCAGCTCATGGCATTAAACAATTATGCAAGAATTTCTCATTGGAAGCGATGAGGGATGATGACATTGCTCTTAATATTTGACCTTCCCAGTTTCAACTGCTCAATACCTCTTACTGTACACAGAAATTGCCAAAATCCCACCTAATGAGCTGAAAAATGACACATGACAGATCTGATGGCTAACTGCAGCTAGAAGAAGAAAGACTGCTACAGAACAAAAATTCGCAATCTTGCTCATATTTCTCTATTTTTTTCCAATTATACAGAGTGTTTAAATATATAATTTGAAGGCACAGATAATTAAAAACTTCATTCAAAGCAAGCTGAAGTCAGGCAAAGTTCTGTTGTTTTTAATGTCTTTTTGGCTCAAATCTGCAGTATGTTCACAAAGTTATTGGGTACTCATAGGATTTCAGTTTTTTTCTTTCTGGGAAAGCTGTTTTGGTCTTACTCCAAGGGGCACTGTTTCATTTCCCTTTTTTCCTGAGAGATTTACACCCAGTTAACTCTTTTGACTTCAAGGAAAGGGAATGGTTCCTGAATTCAATTGGAATAAGAATATTACTAAGAATAACAGGATCATGAGTGCAGCCGGCTGTACCATTGAGTCAATGTGTAAGAATTATAATATATATATAAACAATGTCATTGGCTCTTTTCTCCTCTGCCTTATTCAAGTTTCGTCTTAAAAAAGCACCACTAAAACTGTTATAATTATTCTAGGAGTGGTAAATAATTTTCAGCAGCTCCAGTCCTGTTTCAGTCAGGCAAAACTCATGTCCTACCTTCGATGAGAAACAGTGGAGGTGAACAAGTGAAGCTTTAAGTATTGGTTGATTTTCCTATGCAGTCCCATAGCCTCACGTTGCAGAGACTTTGGGATCTCCCACTTCAAATAACGTTGATCTGAAAGAATATGTTGCCAAAGGAATGAACTTGAAGACTCTTCTTATGAAGTTGTTTCTATAGTGTACCCCTCCTATTGTAATCAGTGATATAATATAGGAACTTGACTTAAACTCTGAAAATGTTGTGCATCCTCTAAGGGACCTGGATAAATAGCATCGGGTTAGGTTTAACATATGAATGGTATACATATAGCCCTGGGGAAGAGTCTTCAGCTTCTCTGCTCTTCATCACTTGTGTTCTTAAACAAGTTTATTATGACTTTTTTTTCCCCCTCTTCTTTCCTACTTCGTTGACATACGTTATTTTGGAGAGGGTTTTTGATACCTTGTCAGATTTTAATGGAAAAAATAGATGGGATATGGAAAAATATGAAAAAAAAAGGGAAAAAATATCACTTCTACTGTCACTATATGGTAAATCTTGATTAGCTTAATGGGATTTTTATAGGGAGTGAAAATATTGTGCATGTCTTTGGGGCAAGGGTAGACATATGACGTCTTATCCTACAGCATCTGAAGTCAAGCCTTGGCCAACCAGTACCGCAGAGTATGTCATCTTCAGTGGTCTAAGTATTGTATGCTATTGAAAAGGTTTATCTGTCCCTTTTCCTGCCAGGCACCTAATTAAATTTCCCCTTTCTCTCCTTTTGAAGGAAGAGAAGAGGAAATAGCAAAAAAATCCATGATTTTAGGAAGTTACAGGTGAGACAAAAAGAATTGGTCTTGATAATGACTTTTGAAACAGACAAATTTTCAGGTGTACAGAACAAAAAAGCCCAGCTTTATAAGATTGACTTTTTTTAGTGTTGTTAAGCTGCATCCAAATAACCTTTGTATTCCTACACAAGAAATAAAATGTTTTCAACTTATATACTGGTTGAGCCAAATTAAGAGATGAGATTAAATGTCTTCATGACCTTACAATCTTTTAAATTTTCTTAAAGAATGTGTGTGATTGAGGCTTAAGATGTCTAAACCGACATGACATACATAGGGAGGGGCTGAGAAGGTTTCAAAGGCTGAATTTAAGTAGGCTACTTCAAGTTGCTGAAGATAAAAGATGAGGAGGGCTTAGAGTTCAAGTATTGACATCCAGATAAAGGCAACCACATGGTATTTGTGGACTTGAATTGGGGCAAAATGTGTTTAAATCCACATACAAAACAGTATTTAGACAAATCTTAAAAAACTTATATACCTTAGTATGTATAACTAACAAGACTGAGTTATTTATGGGCCAGCGTATGCTGTGTGAGCATGAGATAGGAACTACACACAAATGTTTTTGGTAGATTTTTCATTTTCTGTGGTTCTAATTTTACTGAGGTTAAATCATAAAACAGAGCCACTTGGAAAAATACCTGGATATTTCATGTGGGGTTTTCAGAGTGGAGCTGACGGCTGTATTAGCAAACAGCACAAAATAGCACCGTGAAGTGTGGCTCCAACGCAGATGAAAAGGGCTCTAAAGTCTCGAGGTGTGTGTTGCGCGGCATGCGCACGCACACATACGCACGCACACAAACTTACATTGAAGTTTTGCCCGTTTGGGAGGGAACTCTGCTTTCAAACTGATTAAGAGGGCACGTCTAATTAGAAACATTTATCACATGTACACTCACAATTGCTTTTTTTGTTTTCGTTCTTCATTTGGAATTGTATAAATCACAGGAAAACAAGTATCTCATATCTAAAATGTCCATCTCTTTGTTCTTTTTTATTTGATTGCAGTCAGATGAAAAGCGCTGCTTTGAAATAGAGGCAATGGCCAGAGGCCCACTGATTGCCTGTAAACAGAAACAAAAAAGGGGCGCTGGTAACATTTAGAATGGTTTATCAGTGATCAAAGCACAGGAGGTGCTGTCTAGACAGCCTAGGTGTGGACTAGCAAATGGCTTTCATTAAGGGTCCTCTACTCTGGTGCCATTGTTTCAGCTCTGCTCTTCTTCAGGCCAATCTGTGATTGATTTCCAGAGAGGTGCCCAAGCGCCTGTGGCAATGGGATAAAGCTTACAGGACTTTGCTTGTTCTGACAAGGCAGAGTAGCTGCCTATCACATTAGCGCGAAACGACACTTTCATTTACTTCCACAGTGCTTTGAAACAAATACTTTCAGCTATAACAATTGCTCTTTGCAGCTTGAGCTCTGGAGTCAACTTCTTGTGTTCCAGAGGGTAAAAGCTTGTGAAATAATTTCTGAAGTATTCTATAGCTAAAACGGGTCATATCCTGACCTCTCTGACGGCACTGTACTTTTCTCGTCTTGCATAGTCACAGCTTTTGCTTTAAGGATGTATTTTATTTATAATGTTGCTGAAGTTGTTTTTGTAGGATTGGGGAAAACAGCTTCTCTTTTTACCCATACGAATTCCACATGTGCTGTGCCTGTCTGTACGGATACTTGGCACTCATGAACTGGTGTGCTAAATCATGGGACTCAGATTATTCAAATGGCTTTACTACAACCCCTAATGAGAAAATGCAGGACTAAGTTAACTTAGAAAAAGGCCTCGCATTCAGCTGGTGTAAATTACCAAATTACTATAAACTACCAAATTACCAAAGCTCAAGAGCTGCAGATGTGGTCCATGTTGTCTCAGCCTCTCCACTTTGTGCTTCCTTTGTTTCACAGGTGACCCAATTCCACCGCTCAGCAGCAGCTGCCCCTAAAGGAACTTACAGGGAAGAGGGCAGAGATACGTGGCAATCCTGCCTGTGTTGATGTCTTCTGTGTTATTTCCTGAGGGGCACCTTTTTGTCTTGCAGATCCCACAAGTTCCACCGAGGTTGTGGACCTCTCTATAATGACAATATAAGGCGAGCCTCAGAAGGCCCCTGTTACTGCTAACAGAAGAAATGTACGGACCTCTAAAGCTGAAATCAGTGCTCCATCCCCAGCACTGAGATACCAAAAGACCTCATGACCTCTACACCAGAACTAGTGGTAGGAAGCCCTAGAATTTGGGTAGGAAGCTCGGAGCAGGATCACTCCCTCCATGGCCTCCATCGGGCTCCTTATGTTATTTTGAAGAAGATAGAAAATATTGAGCAGCAGAAATCAAAAATGCAGGAGCAGGCAGTGTAATTATTTAGGCAGCTGCTGAATCCTGTCTTTTTTTTAGGGTTTTATTATTTTTTAATGTTATGGAGCTATTCCTGTGACTGTTGTCATACAACAAGTCTTTGTGAGGCTACATATACTACTGCTAGTAAGACCTCTGTTCATACCTTCCAGACTATAATGGGAGGCATTTACTTTACAGATAAAATTTTGACCAGTGCTTTGGCTTCAAGTGGAGAAGCCGTTTCTTTCAGACTTCTTGAGGAGGATCCTGAAAAACAGAAGTTGAAGAAACAGGCCAGGTGGTAGCAGCAGCCGAAGAGGACATTGAAGAGAAATGGACTGTAGTTTGAGTAAGACAGAGAAGGGTTTCACCAGATCCAGATGCTGGCTCAGCCAAGCCAGCGTAAAATAAAAACAATTGGTTTCAGGATGGTGATTTTGCGAAAGGATCTCTATCTATGCAATATTAAGGGAAGAGCAACGCAGTGTTAAAAGCATGTGCAAAGTCTGTGTGCCATGTGTGTGCCTGTCATGTAGCTCCTGAAGAGCTAAGCTATAAACCAAAAGACTCATACCATCGGCCCTGGAAACAGGGGATTTTAAGTCCCAGGCTCATAACTAACCCGGGCGGGATGTCGAGCTGGTGTTCAGGTGTCCCCTCTCAGGACAGCGGTCTGGCAGCAAGCTCAGGTGAGGCTGTGTTCTCCTTGGAGTCGAGAGGCTTTGAGGACTCATTGGGTTCAGTAGATGTAGTCTCTCATATTATTTCAGTCAATAATTAGTAATAAATAGTGCAGTTCAATTAAAGGAAATTGCCCAGTGATTTTTTTCCCCTAACATTTCAGCCTATTTTTTAATGTACATTTTTTATTACAGAAGACAGAGACAATATCTGAGTTCTGTTCACCATTTTCATCATCACTTGTGTTTGCTCACACCAAACACGTGCATCATTTGCACTTGGGATATAAACGTATGCACCCAAACATAATGTTTACAAACCTCAACCCCTTGTAAAGTTTTGCACAGGCCTATGTTACTGAAATCTCATGATTTGTTATTGCTATTACATCTCTGGTAAAAGTTTAATATTATGCTTAACATTGTTGAAGGTTGAGGTTAAACAAAAGGTTAAATCAAAAATTTTGCAATCCTAACAAAATGCCATGAACCAGGAAAACTATTAAAGTTTCTAAAAATGTGTTCCTCTCTTTCTCACTCCCGCTCATTCTGTTTTAACCCATTTAATTTCTAGTCCATTGTAGATATGGGTTCACTTTGGGTTTAGAAACATTAGAGGAAATTTTTCAGGTTATAGTTGAAAAAACAAGTGCTGAGTACTGTGGGGTGTAGAAATGTTAGTAAAGTTTTTAGAAGTCTGTGTCTAGGTCAATGATGCAGAGGAAGGAAAACTCATACTGAAAGGATTCTCCGGATTATTTTCTTGCAAATTTAGTCATCAGAAATGGTCACTTCTTTGGTCTGATTTATTGGTTTCCTCAGCAATTCACTGATGAAGTGAGTGTAAGCTGGACTGGGAAACTCTTCCAACAATTTTGAGTAAATATCTTCTGTTTTTACTGGAAGATCTTTCCCAAAAGAAATCTTCAGAATTAACATTTTAATGAATTAGTAGTTTTATGTATCATTCCCTCACCATCATGCATGAAATGGGAGTGATACCACAAAACCAGTCAGTGAATTAATTTGTAACAGGCTATCACTGGCCCAGTGAAAAGTGTAAAGGTAAGTTTCTTGGAAAAGATGTTTATAACTTTCTTAGAAAAGGTGTTTATAACTTTCTTAGAACTTACCTTTATACTCCAGTTTTTGAAAAAACATATGTTTATGTAAATATTGCTTCTTATTGAGAGAAGAGTGTTTTTCCAAGGAATTAGTCCTTTGAAAGATAAAATTGTGTGAATGGTAAAATTGTGTGAATGACTCCAGAAAGGGCACATTTGTAACATTTTGGTTGCAGTTACCATTTCCTATCACCGATGTTGTGCCTTGTTTAGATTTAGACTGTTTAAATGTTTCTAAGTGTTCCTGTGCTCGTCAACTTTACCATGACTTAGATCTCATTAAAGCCAAAGCTTCCTATTTGCTACAGTAGACCATGCTTGCCTACACTGACCTTTTCAAACATTTCAGACACAGCTTTTTAACAAACACATCCTAATGAAATGCCATAGATCTTATCCAGTCAACTTCTCTGAGACCACAATTTGCCAGGCATTTGATCGGAAACGTCCAACAATGTTTTGCAACAGCAGATTATGTGCCTGCAGCTGAGGTTTATCCAGTGGTGCAAGCTCTGAGTACAGAGCTCTTCATGCTGTTGCCAAGAGCTGCCTTTCCATCATATCTGGTGCAGTTTTCCACTGACTTTTGTACAGGTCTTTGACAGCGTTCAATTAGCCCCTTGCTACTTCAGCGAGGAGCGGCGTGGTGGCTACCACATCATCAGACCTGCCCCATTTCTGAGCTGTGGTCTTATTTGGATCAATCTTTGCTGTTTTCCTTCTCTCATTACCTCTTCTCCTTTGCTTCTTTTGGCCGGAATAAAATATTAAGATACTCCATCACCCACCACGCTCCGTGTTACTTAAGATATACTGTCCTCCTCCCTTCTGTCTGGCCTGTTACTGTTCAGGTTGAACTGCTTCATACTGTGTGTAGCCCCTTAAGCAAATTTGAAACTTAAATAACCTAGATAAATCTCATCTCTTGCTCTGGCATCTGGGTATCTTACGAGATCTGTAATGAGACGTTCAGTGCCTCAGCCACTGTGAGATTCCTTTTGCTGCCTGCAGCTCTCGCAGTCAGCTGGGAAAAGATGATTTAATCATTTAAGAAATGCTAAGCGAGCAGGTGGGTCATTTTTTCACTTCTGTGCTCACTTCTCAGTGCCACAATTCAAAAGGCAGTTTCTGGCCCCAAGATATTACTTATTTTTTTAATACAAAGTAAAACTTCCAAATGTATGTTTTTCCTGGGTATCCCCTCTGCTTTCTGACTGTCTGGAATTTTTCTTTTAGAAAAACAATGTCACATTGAATCAGAAAGGTCTATTCGAATGTAGTCTCCAACCTCACCCAGTTTCTCTTTCTCTTGGCTTCTTTCTCAGAAAATAAATCTTTCCTTCTTATATGACATTTCTTTCTCTATCACTTTATGGAGTGCAACTTTTCCTTTATAGTTTTAACAAAACAATGTTACTCTCATACTTTGCATTCCAGAACTTTGGATTAGTTGATTTAACAGTGATTGATTATGTTAAATGTTACCAAATATTGCTCTTCACATAAAAAAGCCAAATGCTCTATGATGTGAACCAATGAAAGTTATAATTTCAGAAATCTTATTAAAAAACCCAAACTCAAATATAAGTCTTTATAAGGTTAACTTTATAAGGTTAACTCTCTAAGGTTATTAATGATAAAAATAACACACTATATATTTTATAACACCAGTTATTCACTGCTTGTTGACTGCTATTAATATAACAAAGCTTTATTCCAACCACCTTTTCTGTAAAGTAAGTGACAGCTATTGCAAAACAAAGTAATAGTCTTACTGTGATATAAGCCAGATACTTCACTGATGTAAATGGAGACAATTAACATTAGCTAGGGATCTGACTCTTTCTTCTTAATTAGGATTCACTTAGAATTCACCTGGAAAATTCTTTAATAACCCTTTCTTCCTGACAAAGAAGCATGTGGTGGAATTTTAATGGCTCCATTATGTTAACAAAACACAATGTGATTATAGCGATGATGGGAATTTGGCTGTATGGCTTGAAGAACATCTGGTTTAAAATAAATATGCAAATTTCTTCATATATGTGTTAATCTGTCAAGTACAAAGGATGCCAGAGTTTAGCGAGACCAAACACTGAAGTGTAATAATCAAACAGAAGTGGTTGGCAGCCACTTGGGTTTACATCACGTCGATCTATTAATTCATATTTACCTTGAATATTGTTGAAAAAGGCACTGTAGGCTATATGTTATATGCTAGGGATATATACCAACACATCAATAACAGAGACCGTGATATTCATTCTGATATCGTTTACACCAGGTTAATCCCCGTGTAATGCAGTTGGTGAAAGTCAGTGCAATGTAATCAAAGTCAATGTGGCTATACTGATTTAATCTTGTCTCACACACAAGCCGATTGATTTCAATGGGATTAATCCTATTCATCAAAGCGATGAGTTTGAAATCAACCTTCATATTACTAATTCCTTTATTAGGGTAACCATTATCATATGGCATTCGAGTTCTTTCCACTCTCAAAGACTTCCTGAAACATCAGTCATACTATTTTTATATGGCTCTAAATCAAGAGAAAGTTCTGTCTTGCAAATTTGGAGGACTTATTCTACATCTCCCCAATATGCAGTTAGAAAAACGTATTTTGTATGGATTTGTTAGCGTGAAGTGTCCTCTCTCAAAATGTTGAGCTATCAATGGTGACTGTTATGATCATTTTCTGGCTTCTTTCTTGCTGCCTCTTATTTCATGATGGGCATATTAGTTTATAGAGAATGTTGGAAAGCAACTTCTCTTCAAAAAGAGCATTTTCATGAGAAGTGATGCAAGAAAACAATGTAGCATCCTTCTGAGCTTCCTGTCAACAACTGTGATGTCCAAGCTGAATGTTCTCAGAAAGAGTGAGCACTGCTGCTGTGGATTGTCTTCAGTGAGGTCTGCCAGGTAAATCTCTCTGACCTCTGGCAGGGCTGGTGCTGAAGTCCTTGTCCATCATGTCAACTAGATGTTAGGAAGGTTAATTGGAGATCAGCAAGTTGGTGACATTCTCTTGGTGACAGATGTCCCACAACACGACACAGTGGACAAGTGGTATGTGTATTGTGCAAGCTTTCCTCTTTGGTCACACATGTATTGACATTTTTAGTTTGACTACCCCAAATTAGGTGTCTTCCTGAGATGCTTGTTTTTCAGTAGCTGTTGAATATCTAGTTTTCCTCGAAGCTAAATTATGCAGAAAAATGCTGTTTGCATGATGCATGAGGTAAGGCTGGTTCTAAAAAAAATAATAAAAAAAGACACAGTAGAAAATATTAATTTCCACAATTAACTCAGGAAAATTTTATTGTGCCAGGCCTGAACTATGCTTCAAATGGATTTCTCAGATCCCCAAAAAGTCTCCTTTACACTCTTCATGCTAACATGCAAGCATGTGGCTATATTAGATCCTATGAAGTGTCATTAGATCTGTTCAGAAAACCCCGTGAGTCAGTCAAAATATCTCCAGATGGGAAATACAGCTCTGTCTAGCCTACAGCACCATGCTGTGATTTAAAATCATGATGAAGCCCCTTGTGAGTGGGAGCCTATACACTTAGTGTAGCCTGTGTACTTAATTTTCAGGATGTTTGCAGTCCCAATGAAATTAAGTTTTCAAGGTCTGAGCTTGTCTTCATTTTTATTTAATGGTTATCAGCTGGCTTCTTTAGGTACTTGACATGATTTACATTATCAGGACTGAGTTCAATAAAATATTTCCAAAGGATTTCTGTAAACAGAGTTTATTAAAAGAACTAAAATTTGTTCTACTGACAGACACACATAAAGTTGAAAGATTAGCATAAGGATGCTTCAGAAGTGTAAATTGGCAGAAAATCATTCATAGTAATGTATACATTATTTGTATGGTGGTCTACAATGTTTTTAGCAATTCTCCTTAATGCGGTTGAACTGGCTCTTTCTTCAAAGGTGTAACAGTGCTGTCTTCGGTGGAATTATCCCAGGAAAGAGAAACAGTCGATAAATTCTGTAATGTTAACTTTAGTAATAATTTAAAATGTACATTTTTCTGGTAATAACCATGAATGGGTGTCTTGAAATGTAGACAAATGTTAAGTATTAAAACACCTTCAGATATGGGAAAATGAGTACGTTATGATTTATGCTTCCTTCATTCCTATCACCTTAAATAAGAAAAATGTTAGTTCTCAATTGCCAAATAGCTGTATCTGGTATTTGTTAGACTATGATTAACAATAACCATTGACAGCTAGCACCTCAGAGCAAGCCAGCTCTTCTCATTATACAACTGATAATTCAGACAAGATTTAATCAAACAGTGAAAATATACAACATTTGTCTTAGCTACTATGCAGGTCTTCACAGATTGAGGTTGGTTTGTACAGATGGGCAACCAAATCTAAGAAACTTTTCAGCTGACCCCCCAAAAAACAGGTGCAAACCTAGCTTTAATGGGCATCTGTGCTTTGGCTGGCAACAGCCTCGTAAAGGGCCCCTTTGCCTGGTTTGGTATTTTTTTTTTTTCTGCCAAGAGTGAGGATAATTTGTGCAGATGGAAAAGGATGATAGAAGTATTGTTTCTAGTGCCATGTTTCTGAGTGGGATCTCTTTCCAAGCCACTCACAGAGTGGTTTCTGCAACCCCCACCAAGAGCAGCCAGCCAGAGAGAAGGAATAACTTCACCCCCTTACTCTTCTCCTTATCCTTTTGTATTTTGGCTGACACCTGCAATATATTAATCAGTCAGAATCTGGCCTGCAACATAATGTGCAAGAAAGCAACTTACATTCTATTGAGTGCCAATAATGTCTCACTGCACTAAACAGGCTCATTAAAAACAGGCAAACTCATTAAATTAATATAAAGTAAGAGCCATTCCAAACACTTAAAACTAGAATTACAGCCAAAATTCCCTCAAAATTGGAAAAGAATAAGCTATATTCTCTATTTAGTACATACGAACACACATGTGAATGTGAACACATTCATACTCCAGGAAATGTATATGCAGTTTGGAAGCACAGCCCCTGCTTCCCAGTTGTGAAGGGCTAGGCAGTGTCCCTAGCACAGGGAAAGCCATGCTGTGTAGTTTCTGGTCCTGTGGGAGCCCTGACCTGAGAAATTAGTATTTTTACATCTTGGCTCCACTCTTCCCTATTCTTCCTTTTTCCACAGAAAATAAACATAAGACAGATGGAAAGGGTTTTGTTATCTTCTAAGAAAGGAATATATAGCGTCCAGAATGAGTGACAGCAGAAGTAGAACCACTACTAATGAGTTAAAGGAATGAGTGAATGAGTCCTTGAATTAGTCTTAACAGCAGTTGCTAAAGGACACAAATATCTATGAAAGGAGCAAGTACCCTGGGCAAATATTCCCCTGCCCACACGGGACTTACAATGATCAAAGAGAGTAAATTACAACCCCGTTTTAAGATCTCTGAGTGTAGATACATTTCTGCCGCATTTACTTCAAATTCCAGAGTGCTTCCAGTGGCTCCTTCACTGAGTTTCTCATCACGACAGCTGGGTCCTCCTGCAGCAGGTGCAGTTGCACAGGAAAGATCTCATCCAAAGCCTGATCAAAGCATCTAAGGGAGTCAATGGGAAAAATGCTGACTTTAATGGTTGGTAGGAGGCAATAACAACAGTAACCTGTGGGAGCATCACAGAAGATCTGCTTTTAAATATAGAGCCACACCTCATAAATGTTAACAACTTATATCTTCACTTAATAGAGCATTTCTGAACCACTTCTGAGGAGATTTTTGAGACCCTTGGTAAGAGACATAGCACTCTCCAGTTCCGAAGGACACATGCAATTACAAATGGTCTGCAGAATAAATAGTAAAGAGATTTGAGGTCCAAGGCCATGAGGAAATAAATCACCTGAGAATACACTAAAGTGTTAATGACATGCAAGTTGAAAATCCCCAAGCAGCCCTAAGGTATCCTCATGCAGTGTACAGAGGCTTGGCCATGGTTATAATGAGGCAACGAACCTCATTTGTGCACTGCAGTTGCGAGCAGGAACTTGTGCATCAAACTGGAAGCAATGACGCTGGTTGACTCTCTCAAAGCAATATTAGTTCATGATTTCAAGTTTTAGAAATGGCTGGGAGCACCCAGTCTGGGCAAGAGGAGTAGAGGGCCTGCCTGTTCTCCAGCAGCAGTGCTTTCTTAGTCTTTCTTTGGCTGTAGCACAGGGTTCCGCTCTGAGTGAGCTTTCTGTGGCTACGTACTCTACCACCAGCTCTGTCCAATAAAGAGCAGTGGGGTTTTAAAGGGGTAATTAATACAAAAAAGTAATTCTGGTTAAAGCAATATCAGTCTTTACCAGTTTTACAAAGAAACCAACAACTCAGCAGTTATGG
Organism: Phaethon lepturus; assembly: GCF_000687285.1. Lineage (NCBI taxonomy): Eukaryota > Metazoa > Chordata > Aves > Phaethontiformes > Phaethontidae > Phaethon > Phaethon lepturus. The sequence continues at coordinate 23,668 of NW_010542611.1, forward strand.
CCTTATTAGAAACACGGGTTAAAGTTGTGTTTTGTTTTCCAGAAAAGAGCTACTTGCTGTTGTTGGGCTGAGGAAAAAACAAGCAAGAGGGCTAAATGGGTAACTGGTGACTGTCGTATGATGAGGCCAGAACTTTCTCTGACTTATAAATAGCCCAGCCAAAGTCTGGGATGAAGTGTGCTGGGGTCATACAAAGTATTCATGGCACATACCAGAATTGCAAAACCTCATAATTGTAATCCTTGCTTTATTAAATGCAATATTTCTTGTGCCAAGTCTGTAGTTAAACTGCACATTCTCTGGGAAGCAAATATGTTGTCTTTATATTCAGCAAGGTGCCTGTAACACTTTTGGGAGCCACAATTATTGCAGTGTAGGTCTATACATTGTTATAGTATACATTTCCTAAAGAACCTTTCTGACACGTCCGTTAGACTCTCCTCTCCTCTCCTCTCCTCTCCT